>NC_056746.1:1237423791-1237563791 GCF_019279795.1 Protopterus annectens
TAACCTGCGAGTATCCCCATAAGTGACTTAAACTGATAGTAATACCATAAGTGACTCAATCTGGTAGTAATCCCATAAATGACTTATCATAATAGTAATCACACATAAGTGACTCAACCTGATAGTATCCACATAAAGTGACTTAACCTGATAGCAATCCTATAAGTGACTCAATGTACTTTTTTAAACGCATTAACACTTATGTGGTCTGTAATGTCACCTCTAGTAACATACACACATATCATAATATTCCAGAGCATTTTCTGAAAAATCAACTTAAAATGCCTAAGATGCACAAATGAAAATATTTTGTGAGCAATAGAAGCTGTACTTTCCTACAGACTGTATAGGACCTAAATATCTCTATGGTTACTCTGTTAACGTCTTTTGACTGTAAAGCAAAAATCTTCTCCACTGGGCATGCATGTACCCACCCACACACAAAATGAAGGTTATCATATGGACATGGCTTTGTAAGACCAAGCATGTCCCTGGTCCGTAGTGCTGTAAACTGTATACCTCTGTCTACAATAGCAGCATTGCATTGCATTGAGCAAGATCACCTCTTTCTCTCCAGGATGGGTGAGTTGGTATCAGCTGTTCCCCTCCACCTGGATCTATCACAGTAATTGGTCTTTGGTCATACGGGTTATAGTCAGGCCTTCATTTCTCTACATATATTTTACTGATTTTTAGTGCCATCTGACAGTGAAAAAGCAGTACCTTCTTTATTACTGAAATGCTCCTATATGTTTCAGTATTACAACTTTCAGATAAGGTATAGCTAATTGTTCACAATTGTTAATAATGACATGAATGCATTTATCTAATACACCTTTTTCTTACCCCAGGTCTTCAAAATTCACATATATTTCCACAATTTTCTCTTGATATTCTTAATCATTAGTTATTAAAAGTGATAACTTTTTCTACTAGAGACTTAACACTGAAGGAAAAATGTGCTGGGGATGTTAGCTGGTTTTAAATAAATATAATATGAACTGCTTTTTATGCATTCTGTTTTTTGTACCTCCCCTATAACTCTTTTTTATTTACTTATACATCCAGAACACATATATAGTTCCACACAACCTCAAATAATCAATAGTGTTTACATATATTCCAAGAATAAATTAATTTATTCCTTGTTTGATGCTCATATAAAATATATAATTTATAGTACATATATAAAACAAAACAGTGTTGAAAATGTTTATTTTCCCCCCAGATAAAATTGTTTCCCATAAGACCTTTAATGTTGTTATAATGAGAGGCCATTGTCACCCCAACTGCAGTACTTTTCAACTCTCTGTAATATTGGTCATTAAATATAAATAAATTGTTGAGTATGATTAATTCTGGTATTCTATAAATCGCATTATTTTATAAAACTGAGCCAGTCGGATTGTGTTGGCAAAACATATTTCTTTGACATCCTCTAAATGTAGTATCACTCATTTATTTATTTATTCTCTGATACCAGTTTTATCATAATCAGGTCTGTGCTTGAGCTGGAGCTTACATCACCAGTCAGTGTAGGTAAGGAAGAGAGGTTGTTATGGATGGGTACCAGTCGATTGCAGGGCATACACATACAGGCATGCACACTCATACGCACATATGTACACATACACTTACAGACACACACACACACACACACACACACACACACACACACACACACACACACACACACACACACACACACACACACATACACACAAATGCAGTTTGGAGACTCTCCAATTTATTTACAGCATCTGTATGGGATGTGAGAAAAAACTTGTAGCACCCAGTATAAACCCACATTGACCCAAGGAGGCCATGCAGACTCAGAACAGCAGGCTTCCAGAAGCATCCTACAGCCCAGCACTTGCTCAGACCTAATAGCAAGCACTAATATACTCTGACACTGATTGCGCAGCAGGACAACGCTCTTTATTCACCCCTCACCAACCAAGCAACTAAGCAGCTCATCCTACTATTCAGGCATGACCAAAGGGCAATTTCAGGTGTACTCTCCAGTCCAGCTGGTGAATCTGGGTATCCTGAGGCAATGTTACAACTGCCTCATGTACACAGACAACCCTCTTCTCCTACCACAAAACACTAACATATGCGAAAGATGCAATTATACAGCCAAACTGGAAGTTAAGCTGTCTCCACCCAAGACTGGAACAGACAGTCAAGAGAAGAAGGCTAACATTTGCACCACACCTCCAGCTGCACACAGACCTACTAAAACAGCACTGGCAAAAAATACACATAAATACACAAAATCACACTCGGAGGCTCTAAATAAAAACCTGCAAAAGCATCAGAGACCTCTAAAGCAGACACCCAAACAACCTGCACCTCCCGTCGCAAACCAGACAACACATAAAACACAAAATCAGTGTGCCACACAATCACAGCCCTTAAGGCAAAATAACATACTGTTAGAAAAATATGTACTTAAACATATACAGAATGCTAGAAAAATATGTACTTAAACATATATAAACTGTTAGAAGAATATGTACTTGAACATATATGTAGTGCAAAGTTTAGAAACAGTATAATATGTAATGCATTTAATTCTATTTTACTAGAATGGCAGTAGAAATGATCTTGCATGTAATTGCTTGAAATTCAGCTACAGTATGGTTAACCCCTGACCCTGGCAGTAGCCAGCTCAGCAAGCTTATGTCTTTCAGTAACTATAATCTGCTGGGTCAGAGAGAAATAAATATGTATGCATGTGTATCTTTCTTCCTTCCACCGAGAAGGATGGCCTTGTGAACACTATCTGAGATAGTGCGCAGCTGGCAGCCAGAGAGACAAAGGGACGTATTAAGAAAAGACTTGACCATTGTGTTCGAACTAATCTAAGATCCTTGAAAAAGTAACATCTACAGGAAGACGTTATGATGGACCAGGTGCCTCGCAAGGCTGTGTTATTCTCATGGGAAAGTTTCTAAAAACATTACCTAAGCATCTTCTTATGAATGAAGTATTATGGACTATAGTGATGTAAATGCCCTGTGACTGACCACGTCAGTAAGGTGGGCAAAAGCTGATTGCAAATAGTATGTAATTGAGAGTATTTCCTGAATGTAGTTAGTCAAAACTCTATACTGTTTCTGTATAGTTTTTTGCCTCCTAATGTACATTAGTAAAGCAATATTGTTTGAACCTGAGCATCCTGTGTTATTGACTGTCATTTTTGAAAAGCCTAATGATTTTTACAGTTTGATTCTAACAATTTATTTGACATTTTGGTCCTTCTGAAGCCGGAATTCCCTTGGTAAGCTGCAGGTCAGAGTGCATGAGTGGTAACAAATCTGCGCAGAGGAAGCTGCCAAAACAAATGGTTCTTCTTGAGTGAAAAGACCTCTGACTGAATTGTTGTGTGCAAAGAGGCTGTCCACTTTCTGATCTGTGGCTGAAAAGCGGAAAACTGGATCCCAAGAAGAAAGCGAACAGTCATAAACGGGAGGCTCAGGTAAGGAGAGTTTCCCTCTTTGTCTTTGTTTTAGATCAGGGACCAGGTTACACTGTGCTATTGCTAAGGTTTGTGATAGCAGGGAGAGAGAGAGTTGAAGTATTGTATCTTGAGTCATAGATCAGGAAATAACAAAGCAAAGTAAACAGTCATTCTAGACACTACTGTGGATATGGGGAAATAAGATACCACGTGGTACAAGAGAAGGGTTACGTAACAGTCTTTTTAAGACATGGGAAATCAGTGCACTAAAAGATCGCGAGATCCACCTTTGACGGATGATGCGAAATACATGCAATTGCAGAGAGCAGATAATGTGAGATATTTTGCAAAATGGGTTAATAAATATGGATTTGATGGTAAATTAGACAAAATTTCGTTAGTGAAACTTTTGAAACAGTTAAAATCTGACGCGGAGGGTCAGGCAAAAAAACAGTGACAGTTGGGTATTCCTCAAGCACACAGGTGGATTGAGGAAGTAAACCGAAAGGAACAGAAGTTTAAAAATGCGAAAGCATTATTCTTAGATAAAGAAGATAATAATATAGTAGTAGCGACGGCCCCTCCCCCTCCGCCACCACCGATACTTTACCCAGGGTATGAAGCGGGAGGACAGGCTGGCCCCCCCCCACGATATCCTGAGGCAACAGGGGCATTTAAACAACCATTTGTAAGAGAACCTATTGAGACTAGGTCCCGGACACATAAAACACTTAGGGACACTCAAGTGAGGGACTCACTAGAAGAGAGTGAGGAAATCTGTCCATTAATTGAAGTACCGAACCCTCAGGCAGGACAGGAAGGCCAGGATCCAACCCTTTTAGTATATAGACCATGGACACCGGAGGATATCCAGAAGGCCACAGAGGGGATTCCCCATCCGAAAATTAATCATGAAAAGTTTATACAAGATTTACAAGGTATGCGATTGAGTTACCACTTGAATGGGGAAGAAGTAGAGAAAGTTATTAGACAAATTATTGGCCCTGACTGGCATATGGTTTGTGGCAACTGGAATGCGCGTGACGCGCAACTTAAGCCCCTCCTACATAGTGACGCAGAGTTAGACACTAGGTTGAAGGGTCTTACGGACCGAATTACTGAAAAATGGAAACCTAGAGCAGATTGGACCTGTATTAATCAATGTATACAACAGGACAATGAATCTGTGGATGGGTATTTTGGTAGATTATTAGAATGTTTTAATAACCATAGCGGTATGCCTATTCCCGAAAATCTGAAAAATGATAGCTCATATGAACAACAGTTAAAAAATGCATTTTTGAAAGGATGCATTGCTCCTATCAGTAGCTTTATTACAAAGCATATGATAGATCATCGAACAAGTAGGCTACAAGCCTTACTAGAGTATGCTAGGCATGCTGAAAGACACTTTAACAGTAAGAAGAAAAAGAAGACGCAGGTCTTCACAGCTGAAGATGGAGCAGAAGTCTTCGTAGTACAGTCAGGTAAAAAGGGGAAGAAAAACGTTCAGAGCAATAAACGCTCTGACAGAGACTCAGAGGTTTTTGAGGAGAGGAAAAGAAAGGGTGAGTGCTTCAAGTGCGGGAAGAAAGGACATTTAGCAAGGGACTGCAGATCGAATAAAAAAACAACTGTAGAAGGGAAGGACAAGAGTGATGAGGATTGACTATATGATAGTCATAACGTTCGACAGTCATCAGGAGAGAGTAATGAGCAGGGAGAAAATATAAACACAGTAGTAGGAATAGAGGAAGTGCAAGTAGATAATGAGGAAAGTGAAGTTTTAGATTTAGCCTTATTGAGCTTAGAGCTCTATTTGGCGAACACGAAACCGGAAGTTACACTTCTAGTGGAAGGGAGGGAAGTGAAATTTTTGTGTGATTCAGGGGCATCACGGACTTTGATACATCCTTCAAAGTTACCGGAACACTCTGAATCACCTGATTGTATATTAGTGAAAGCAGCAAACGGACAGCTATACAGGGAACCACTTTCCCATGATATAGCAATAACTGACCCTATTTCAGGTATGACCCAGAGAAGTAAGATAGTACTTTCTACCAAATGTCCAGTGAATTTACTGGGAAGAGACCTTATGCAGCTTTTTGGCATAGCAGTAGTTCCTACCATGAAAGGTATGGAGGCACAAAGACAAATGGATACTTTTGTGATGCGATCGGAGGGTGAAGCCTACTATTGGTACAGCCAGGACCTAGTTACGACTGGTCCAGGGGCAGTAACCGAAGAACTGATGAACGTAGCCATCAGTAAGGTACTCTCCCTTCACATTGATCAACAGCATTTATTACATTGTACTCTGTACTATTGTAGTACACCAGGACCTGATAAAGAATATGAGGAGAAATTGTTCAAAAATCCTGCAAATAGGTTAGTATTACGAACCCTGTACTGGGATACTGAAGGTAATAGTGTGGTGAGTTGTTCATTACCCCAGGAATTCACGGGACTGTATAAGTCCAACTGGCTACCGCATGTCAGCTTAACCAAACATAAAAATGCCAGATGGGTAGATCTGGGTGAAAAAGTGACAAGATGGGAAAGGCAAACCGACTTAGAGTTGTCAGAACAAGGAATACAAAAGCAAAAACTGAATTGGTTAACGCAAGCACGTCCAGCTGTTCACTTACAACAAAGTGAGGGCAGCTGATTGATGTTCCTACTGAAAGAGGACGAAAAAGCTTTGTGTGATATACCAAGCACTCTTTGGTCAACAGGGAAATCAGATGTAGGGCTTATTCGGACAGCAGGTCCAGTAACTATCACACCAAAGTCAGCATTTAGACCACAAAAGAAACAATACCCTTTGAGAAAAGATGCAGAGCAGGGAATTAAACCTATAATAGCAGCATTACTTAAGAAAGGAGTACTGGTAGAATCTTTGGATTCACCATGTAATACCCCTCTATTTCCTGTTAGGAAAGCAAACGGGGAATGGCGGATGGTACCGGATTTACAAGCTGTAAATGATGCAGTAATACCTAGGGCACCTACAGTGCCAGACCCGCACACTTTATTGAATGATTTGAAACCAGAACAGAAGTATTTTACCGTGGTAGATATAAGCAATGCTTTCTTTTCAATACCTATACATCCAGATAGTCAGTATTGGTTTGCTTTTACATTTCAGGGTAACAGATATACCTATACTTGACTACCACAGGGATACTGTGAAAGTCCAACAATATTCGCACAAGAGATGGCTAGCAACCTGGCGGGATTTACTCCGCCAGGGGGCAGTCAAGTTCTACTTTATGTGGATGACATCCTGCTTGCGGCCCCTACCCAGCAGCAGTGTAGGGAAGATACAATAGCATTATTGAGGTTTTTAGCAGAACAGGGACATAAAGTAAACAAGCATAAATTGCAACTTTGGAAAACACAGGTCAAGTACCTGGGATATATGATATCCAAGGGGGGTAGAACATTAGATGAAGACAGAAAGATAGCAATCTTACAAACACCCAAGCCAACTACCAAGAAGGAAATGATGTCCTTCCTGGGGACGACTAATTTTTGTCGAAGTTGGATACCAAACTATGCTGAGGAGTCGGCTCCATTGGCTGATTTAATATTTAAAACACCTATGGCAGCACAAGATATACTACATTGGACTCCAGTGGCAGAAGCAGCCTTCTGCAGGCTAAAACAATTGATAGCTTCATCATCAGTGCTGGGGCTTCCGAATTATCATAAGAGATTTTTTCAGACTGTAGATTGTAAGCAGGGGTACATGACGTCAGTTCTGACGCAACAGCATGGGAATAAGCAACGCCCCATAGCTTACTATTCATCACAGTTGGACCCGGTGGCACGATCTTTGCCACATTGTGTACAGGCAGTTGTTGCAGCTGCCATGGCAGTACAGGCTTCGGCCTCAATGGTATTATTTCACCCTCTTACCTTGAGGGTGCCTCATGCAGTTGCGATAATTTTACTGCAAGAGAAAATTGCATTTTTGTCTCCGGCTAGACATCTTTCTTGTATGACCATACTGCTGAGTCAACCACACATGGTGATTGAACGTTGTACGACATTAAATCCATCAACGTTGCTTCCGACTCCTGTGGATGGAACACCACACAGTTGCCTACGGGAAATGGAGCAAATAACTTTACCCCGACAGGATCTTACTGATATACCTTTAGCTGATGCAGAGGTAACATTTTATGTGGACGGATCTTGTAGGAAGGGTCCTACCGGGAAAAATCTAGTAGGTTATGCAGTGGTTACTGATGTTGAGATTGTAGAAGCCCAACCCCTGCAACCTAACTTGTCTGCTCAAGCAGCAGAACTGATAGCTTTGACACGAGCTTGCACTCTAGCAAAGGACAGATGTGTGAACATATATACTGATAGTCAATATGCCTTCTCCACAGTGCATGTTTTTGCGCAGCAGTGGAAAAATAGGGGAATGATAACATCCACTGGTAAACCGATCAATCATGCGCAACTAATCTTGAATTTATTAGACTCTATTCAGTTACCTACTAGAGTAGCTATTTGTAAATGTGCAGCTCATACGAAACAACAGGATAAGATTTCAAAAGGCAATGCACGAGCTGATGCAGCTGCGAAGCAGGCAGCCTCAGACTCAGAAACTTTACTTCTGAATGAGGAGTTACAACCCTCCGAGATTTTAGATTTAGAAATGTTAAAGACAATGCAAACATTAGCTACAAAAACAGAAAAACAGAAATGAGTAAAACGAGGAGCAATCCTTGAAGACAGATTGTATCTCTCCAAAGAGAGAAAGCCGATATTACCATCTAATTTGTTTAGGTATGCAGCTTTGTTGAGCCATGGGCAGAGCCATGTCTCAACAGGGGGGATGGTACAGCTAGTTAATAGAATATTCCAAACATATGGATTCACAAACTACACACAAAAATTTTGTGCAGCATGCCATATTTGTAGTAAACATCATGCGCAGGGAGCATTCAAACCGAAACGAGGGAGTTTCCCTACACCACCATATCCATTCCATACTATTTGTATGGATTTTATAGAACTGAATAAATGTGAAGGAAAGAAATACTGTTTGGTGATCATAGATATGTTTTAAAAATGGGTAGAAGCTTTTCCAACCAGGAATCCGGATGCTGCAACAGTGGCAAAGGCCTTAGTAAAGGAAATCATTCCTAGATTTGGCATACCGGAGAGAATTTATAGTGATAATGGAACACATTTTGTCAACCAGACAATCCAACAACTTGGGAGGTTCTTCGGGATTTCTTTGAAGAACCATTGTGCTTATCACCCCCAGTCAGCAGGACTGGTGGAGAGGTACAATGGGATTTTGAAAAATAAGTTAAGGAAATTGATGAGTGAGACTCAGAAAAATTGGATTTGCTGTCTACCTTTAGCACTGCTGAGCATGAGAACAGTTCCAAATGCAAAGGGTTTGACCCCCTTTGAAGTAGTATTCGGAAGAGCATATTATGTGCCACAGTGGAAAGCCCTCATGCCTGCAGAGCTGGAAGCCGATAGCTCATTAGCCAGTTATATGAAAAGATTGTTAACAAATAAGACTGTTTTGCAGTTGAACTCTTTTTCAGATAAAGAAGAAACAAAACCGAAGCCGTGCTGACCCAGGCGTCCTGGATTTGGCTGAAGGTTATAAAACGGAAAAATTGGACAAGTCCAAAGTGGGAAGGTCCGTACCAGGTACTGTTGGCAACGCCTACTGCAGTAAAAGTTGCTGAGAGATCATCCTGGGTTCATCTGACGCATTGTAAACCGCTCAAGGAATTTAAGTTAGATAAACATTTTGTAGCTGATAAACCACAGAAGCAGGATGACCAGGGGCAGAGTGTATAAAAATGCAAAACAACCCCAAAGACATTGGGTTACTGTCCTGCTGATCATACACTTATTAACCATGTTGGTAGTGACTTTTCTTTTGTTGGGGGTTTTCCTGCAAATAACTGCACAAATAAAAGTGATGAAACGTGATGGACTGGCCACAGATTGGCATCCAAACTTTAACACGTACCTAGCTATGAAACGTGTGTATGTAGAGACTATGAACATTTCAAATTGTTGGGTTTGTACAGCCATACCTACAGCATATGGAGGACTTTTGATGTCCGCTGTCCCTTTGGGGATAAATGAGACTTGGGAGAATTTACTTTTTGATACAGATTCTGTAAGATCACAGGACAAAGTGGCATTGTATTTACCTGTTACACAAAAGGGAATTGTTTGTTTTTACAAAAATGATACACTCCAAGTTGGTTGGAGTAGTTGCAACATAACTGTGTCCTATAAATGTTATATAAAAGCAAAAGATCAAAGTATTAGTTGTAGTACGAATTACGATTCGTATTTGAGCTCAATGAAAACAACACTGAAAGATGTACAGAAAAATCCTGAATTGTATAAACAATTGTCTGTTATAGACAGGAAAATGTTTCATCCAGAGTTAACCCGCATCAGTACTAAAGTAGAAAATTGTTATTTTGTTTGTGGGAAAAAAGCATATAAGTGGTTACCTGAGAATTGGTCCGGCAGTTGTTTTTTGGGTTATCTGGTTCCAGCAATAAGACATACTGCAGAATTGCCTCTGGGTAAGATACGGAATGTGAGAGATATAGCTCAGAAAACGGGGAACTCAGTCAAGAAACCTGCTAATCCAGTGGGTAAAATCGAAGCTGATTGGAAAGATCATTCATCCGTAAAAGATAAAGAGAAATTAACTCATATGGACTTGAGTGACAGTGTTATATCCTGGGCTGGAATATTCCCAGCCTACGGAGCAGTCAAATCGATCTGGGAACTGAGAAAATTGTCGAAACTTCTCGAAGTAATGAGTAATGCGACCTTTTCTGCTCTCGAACTTGTAACTGATGAACTGAATGCAATGAGAACTGTTGTGTTACAGAACCGAATGGCTCTTGACTTCACCCTAGCGGCGAGAGGTGGTACTTGCGTGCTTATCAAAGAAGAATGCTGTGCGTACATCCCAGACAATGAGCACGAAATCAATGATCACCTAGAGGTAATTCAGCAAGTATCAGCAATGGCGGAACCAGGCCCAAACCCACTGACGAACTTTTTCCAGAATCTTTTTGGGGGGTGGGGTTCAATCCTAATGAATATTTTGATAGCTATTTGTGTAGTTTTGCTCATATTGGGAGCATGTGTTTGTTATGGATACCTTGTGTGAAAAGATTAGTTAGAGATTTTGTTGATGTATCCGTAACTGAAACCATGTATCAAGACTTGGAGTTAAATCTGTTATTACCAAATGAAATTCTTTCTGAAATATAAAACAAATGACTTGCCTAGTTGAAAGTTCCAGAGAGGAACAGACTAGGGAATGAAATAATGTTGTTTATGTTTCTGAATAGAATGAAAAGCATTAAAAGGAGGGAGAATGTTAGAAAAATATGTACTTAAACATATACAGAATGCTAGAAAAATATGTACTTAAACATATATAAACTGTTAGAAGAATATGTACTTGAACATATATTTAGTGCAAAGTTTAGAAACAGTATAATATGTAATGCATTTAATTCTATTTTACTAGAATGGCAGTAGAAATGATCTTGCATGTAATTGCTTGAAATTCAGCTGCAGTATGGTTAACCCCTGACCCTGGCAGTAGCCAGCTCAGCAAGCTTATGTCTTTCAGTAACTATAATCTGCTGGGTCAGAGAGAAATAAATATGTATGCATGTGTATCTTTCTTCCTTCCACGAGAAGGATGGCCTTGTGAACACTATCTGAGATAGTGCAGCTGGCAGCCAGAGAGACAAAGGGACGTATTAAGAAAAGACTTGACCATTGTGTTCGAACTAATCTAAGATCCTTGAAAAGTAACATCTACAGGAAGACGTTATGATGGACCAGGTGCCTCGCAAGGCTGTGTTATTCTCATGGGAAAGTTTCTAAAAACATTACCTAAGCATCTTCTTATGAATGAAGTATTATGGACTATAGTGATGTAAATGCCCTGTGACTGACCACGTCAGTAAGGTGGGCAAAAGCTGATTGCAAATAGTATATAATTGAGAGTATTTCCTGAATGTAGTTAGTCAAAACTCTATACTGTTTCTGTATAGTTTTTTGCCTCCTAATGTACATTAGTAAAGCAATATTGTTTGAACCTGAGCATCCTGTGTTATTGACTGTCATTTTTGAAAAGCCTAATGATTTTTACAGTTTGATTCTAACAATTTATTTGACACATACCTAACACACTAGTAATAGGTGACTCTATAGTCACGCACACTGACGTCCCACTCACTAGGCTGGACAAGCAGAAGGTTACTGTTAGCTGCCTGTCGGGAGCCAGAATCCGCCATATAACACAAGCACTTAGGTCTCTCCAGAACAAGTACAAATATGACTGTCATTGTTCATGTTGGTGTGAATGACATGAGATGTACCTCCCTGGACTTCATGAAAAGAGACATGGAAGAGCTCTCTGATCATGTAGCCCAGGCTTGTATGACCCTGACCCTGAGTAGCATCCTGCCCTCACCAAGAATGATACCTCAGAATAAAGAAAAAATGATCAATTTCAACAATTGGCTGAGCTTCTGGTGTTGTTCAAAGGGGATCCAGTGTCTGTCAGCCTGGGATGACATGCTCAACAAGCTGTGTTGCTTCGCAAGAGATGGCTTGCACCTGTCACCCCTAGGCTTTTGAATACTGGCCAAGGCTCTCGCTGCCACCATAGTGCCTTTTTAGGCAAGGCTCAAAAGTTAAACCACCTCCGTGAACAGCACAATTAACAAAAAACTGAGGGTTATGCTACTCAACGCCAGGAGTTTAAATCTCAAAATGCACGTGCTCGAAGCACTCCTCAGTATGGAGAACGTTGATATCTGTGCAGTAACTGAAACCTGGTTCAAGGTTCCAGAGAGAACCCCCAGCACTACTGGGCTACAACTCATACCACATGTTTCAGCCACAGAACACGGACCGAAACACAAAAGGAGGGGGTGTACCCATATTCTTCAAGGATGCCTACACCTCCAGGTTAGTGGCACAGCATGATACCACAGATCATCCATGTGCAACTAACATCGGGCAAATCTGCAATGCAAATTGTGGCCTGCTACAGATCACCCTCCATATCCCAGGACCACCACCCCACCTTTCTGGAGACACTGGAAAACATGAAGTTCCTACCGAACACTGTGATATTGGGTGATTTCAATTACCCTACCATTCACTGGGAAAACTACTCGAGTACAAACTCCCAGGCCCAGCGCTTCCTGGAATTCATCAACTCAAATGCACTGGATCAACTGGTAAACTCCCCTACCAGAAGTGAAAACATATTGGACCTGGTCATCACCAACATGGGCGACAGGTGTTCCACACTGGAGGTCAACCCGTCACTGGTTAGATCAGACCATAAACTAATCACTCTGGATGTCCACCCCCCCCCACCCCCAACTAAGGAAACCACAGTAAAAAACTTTTCTAAAGCAAACCTCACCTTACTTAAGACAGAGGTGGTAAGTTTCACAGCCCCCACGCTAAAGGATAATGCTGCCCACGATGCAGAAACCTTTACAAATGCACTCTATGAGCACCTACAAGGATGCATGGATCATGCCATCCCTAGCAAAACCAAGACTCACTCCTCTAAGAGAAGGAAACCAGTTTGGTGGACCCCTGCCATAAACAGGCTATACAATAGAAGGAGGAAACTAGTTCAGAAAAAAAGCAAATCCCAAGAAGGAAAGACATCCGTGATCAGTATCAGTAAGAAACTACGGTCCCTCATGAAATCATCCAAGGCTAACTTTGAAAGAAAAATAGCCAAGGATTCAAAAGATAACCACAAAGCTTTCTTTAGCTATGTTAAGAATCTAAGTGGCAACTCACAGATATGCACTGAACTAGTGCAAAATAGCACAAAATATACTGAACCTACTGATATTGCCAACATCCTGGCAGATAGATTCAGTGCAAACTTCACCCCCCTCTCAACTCCAAAAGGGCCCACAACAATACCGGAAAAGTGTAGTGTCCCAAAAATCACAGACGAACAGGTGAAAACAGCCCTTTCAAAAGCCAAAAACACAGCGTCAGTGGGACCAGATGTGTGTTCCAGGCTGCGTCTTGCACAAACTACAGAACGAACTAACCCCCCCCACCTAAACACGTTGTTCAACCTCAGTCTCTCCACAGGCTACGTGCCCATAGAATGGTGCACAGCAATGGTTATTCCTCTCCACAAAGGAGGGGCCACAACTGACCCTGGTAACTATTGCCCCATAAGCCTGACTAGCCTGGTCTGCAAGGCTATGGAGTGCATCATCATGGAACTCATTAACAAAGACATTGGGAACCTCCAAACACTTGACCCGTCCCAGTTCGGCTTTGTTAAGGGCAGATCATGTCTACTAATCCTGGTTGACTTCTTTGAGACAGTCATCAAGGCCATAGACGAGGGAAAGGTGGTTCTCACAGCCTACCTTGACCTAACCAAGGCTTTTGATACCATTCCCCACTCAGGTATTACAGAAAAACTCACCAGCCTGAACATAAACCCCTACATCATGAGATGGATTGCCAACTGGCTTGTAGACAGAATTCACATGGTAAGGATAGCGGGCTCCAGGTCCAACTCTAAACCAGTCACAAGTGGTGTCCCGCAAGGCTCGGCCCTGGGACCCCTACTGTTTGGCATATACTTCTCAGAAGTGCAGGCAAACACAGGAGGACTATGGCTAACCAAGTTCACAGATGACTGCAAACTTGGAGCCATAATTGACTCTCCGGCTGACACGGACATACTCCAAAAGGGCCTTACTGAGACGGACACCTGGTGTCAAAGTCATGGCCTCAAGCTAAATACCAAAAAATGCATAGTCATCCCGTTTGGAAAAAACAAAACACCCACAAATTACCACATAGGTGGCAGCCCCCTTAATACAGAAGACGTAATAAGAGATCTGGGGACACAGGTAGATAGTAATCTCTCCTTTGACAATCATATTGCCAAAGTAGTTAGGAAATCCTTCTATGTGGCCCATATAATTAATAAAGGGTTTGCATCTAGAAATAAAGAGGTTATAGTGCCCCTCTACTCATCACTCATTAGACCCATCATAGAGTACAATGCCCCATTTGGGATGTACCTCACAAGACACTTCCAACAGCTGGAAAGACCACAAAAGTACCTCAACAAGAGGATTACTGGCCTCAAACATATGTCCTATGCAGCCCGACTGAAAAAACTCCGGCTGTACTCAATGGCATATCACTTACTCAGAGGTGATCTCTGCCTGACTTACAAAGCCATGTCCAACTCAGAATTGATGGACATGCTCCACCTAAAGAAATCCAAGTCACTGCGAGCCACACGCTCTAGTGAGCTAAACCTCTCCACAACAATAAATCAAACATGCTGGAGGGATAGATTCCTGTCACAGAAACTCCCCATGCTTTGGAACAAAATTCCAAACTATATTAGGCAGAGCCCCTCACTAACACTCTTCAAGAGAAACCTTGACGAGTGGATGGGTAACAGAAAATACACCCCTGGGATAACTTCATTGGCTCTGCTTGACAGAGGATCAGTTAATTAATCAATGGGGCGGCAAAAGACAACACACTCTGGCTAGGCTTAAAAATGCCCTCGGGCCTAGTCCCTACCTATGAACCTATGAATCACACCAAAAACTGTTAAGGCAGCAGCACTAACTGCTGCACTCCTGCTTTGCTTATATGTAAAGAATTCACACAATAAAAAAATGCATTGTTTATCTCTGTTTCTATCTACTCTACAACTGTTACATTTATGCAGAAATGTCCCATGCCACATAATTCTTTGTGTTAAAATTAAAAGTTATTAACATTTTGCTCCCCCATACTGCCAGAGCTTTAGTCAGTTCCCACCGGAGACTGTTAAAACTGTATGGCAAGCTGCTTCTGTCTTATAAATCTCTGGCAAGCCAAATAAAACTGGAACATTTGATCTCTCCACATGGAAATAAATCATGTGCTCATCTGTGATGAAACAATAGTTGTTCATCTCTAAAATTGCTTTATTGATCTGTGTATGCAAACGCATTTTGAAATCAAATGTGACTGTTTGATGTACTGTACTATCAGAAAACACTTCTTGCAGACTGTTCACATAAAGCACTGAACCCGTGATGACAATCATAACCCCTTTATCAACTTGTTTTATAACAGAGTCGTGATCATTAATTTGTGCAATGCTATTTTTTTCACTTATGACATATTTTGATATTACTATTAGATTCACAGTGGATCTAATTTATATACCACATCTGAATTCCAAATTACAAAGGTTTTCACAAGCCTGTCTCTCTGACTGCCCCTGTAGAATGGACACACAGAGTTCTTAAACTATTGCTATACTTGTTTTCCCACCTTTCTAAGCTAGTATTCTCCCGCCTTTCTAAGCTAGAATAGTCCAGTTTTCAGGTTAGTGCTGAATTCAGGGCTGTGTTACAAGTTTCTGTGTTTGCCCATACCTTAATTGGATAGAAGGAAATTTCTCTGTTCACTGTGAGAGAGGGAGCTTTGTGCAGCCTATCTTTCCCTGGAGGAGTGGTTTCAGCCCAGAAATTAGTAGTTTATTGGCCATTTTGGGCTAATTTCTATCTCCTTCATTTCCCTGCTATAAAACCCGCATGTGTGAGGTTTTTTGGGCTAGTATACAGCTCAGCAAGCTCCTGTATGCAGAGTTCTACAGCAGCAGAGAGACAAAAGAGAGACTTTGGAGTGATTAAGTAAATTTGTTCTGCATTTTCTTGCTGCCTTTAGCTAATTCCACCTAAAATGCCAATTTTCTAGAGTTTCTGTGATTTAAAAAGCTTGTTTCAGCTACATATTGTACTTATTTTACTGCCTGCACTTTAACAAAGTCGTTTTAATGTTTAAATTACCTATTTAACTGTTGCAGGCTACACACTCAAGTGTGATAGCCATTTCTGTGCATTTAAAGTGTTTTTTGATTGTATCTGCTTTATTTTCTGAAAAAAACAAACAAAAAACCCCCCAAAAAATGTACTTGTTTTCCCACCTTTCTAAGCTAGTATAGTCCAGTTTTTAGGTTAGTGCTGAATTCAGGGCTGTGTTACAAGTTTCTGTGTTTGCCCATACCTTATTTGGGTAGAAGGAAGTTTCTCTGTTCACCTGTGAGAGAGGGGAGCTTTGAGCAGCCTATCTGTCCCTGGAGGAGTGGTTTCAGCCCAGAAATTAGTAGTTTATTGGCCATTTTGGGCTAATTTCTATCTCTTTCATTTCCCTGCTATAAAACCCGCATTTACGCGGTTTTGCGCACCTGGCAGTGCCGGTTAGCTAGGGTATAACTATTCCTGGCTCCACAAAGTCTGCTCTTCAATTTTTCCCTTGGAACTAGACACATTTTCAACTTAAGCACTCAAACCATTCACTTCTCATCCTGGCACTTGCTCAAAATTCATAGCAAGCACTAATAAACCTTAGCACTAGACTGTCGACCTTACAAGCCAGTCAGTAAAACAGTTCACTGTACCTATCCAGGCATGTCCAAAGGGCAGTTTTAGGTGTACTCTCTGGTCCAACTGGTGAATCTGGGCATTTTGAGGCAATGTTACAATTGCCTCATGTACAGATAACCCTCTCCTCCTTCCACCAAACACTAATACATGCGAGAGATGCAATTATACAGCCAAACTGGAGGCTAAGCTCTCTCAACACAAGACTGGACCAGGCAGTCAAGAGGAGAAGGGAATTATTTGCATCACACCACCAGTCTCACATAGACCTATGAAACCAGCACCGGCAAAAAACACACATAAATACATGAAAGCATACTCAGAGGCTCTAAATAAAAATCTGCAAAAGCAACAGAGACCTCCAAAGCAGACATCCAAGCAACCTCCACCCCCCAACACAAACTATGAAACACATACTTCACAAAACCAGTGTGCCATGCAATCACAGCCCTTAAGGCAAAATAACATACCCAACGCACTAGTAATAGGTGACTCTATAGTCAGGCACACTGATGTCCCACTCACTAGGCTGAACAAGGAGAAGGTTACTGTTAGCTGCCTGTCGGGTTCCAGGATCCGCCACGTAACACAAGCACTCAGGCCACTCCAGAACAAGTACAAATATGACTCTGTCATTGTCCATGTTGGTGTGAATGACCTGAGCTGTACCTCCCTGGACTACATGAAAAGAGACATGGAGGAGCTCTCTGATCACATAGCCCAGACCGGTATGACCCTGACCCTGAGTAGCATCCTGCCCTCACCAAGAATGATACCATGGTACAGAGAAAAAAATGATCAATTTCAACAATTGGCTAAGCTTCTGGTGTCATTCAAAGGGGATCCAGTGTCTGTCAGCCTGGGATGACATGCTCGACAGGCCACGCTGCTTCGCTAGAGACGGCTTGCACCTGTCACCCTTAGGCTTTCGAATACTGGCCAAGGCTCTTGCCACCCCCATAGTGCCTTTTTGACAAACCCACCGCCGTAAATAGCGCAAGTAACAAAAAACTGAGGGTAATGCTACTCAATGCCAGAAGCCTATACCTCAAAATGCACGCACTCGAGGCACTCCTCAGTATGGAGAAAATCGATATATGTGCAGTAAAAAAACCTGGTTTAAGGCTCCAGAGAGCACCCCGGCACTACCAGGCTACAACTCATGCCAAACATTTTGGCCACAAAACCCTAGACTGAAATACAAAAGGCGAGGACTATCCATATTCATCAAGGATACCCACACCACCAGGTTAGTGGCACAGCACAATGCTTCAGAGATCATCCACGTGCAACTAAGAATGGGCAAAACTGCTATTTAAATTATAGCTTGCTACAGATCACCCACCATGTCCCAGGACCCCCACATCGCATTCCTGGAAACACTGAGAAACATAAAGGTCCTACCAAATACCCTGATATTGGGTGATTTCAATTACTCAAACATTAACTGGGAGAACTACTCAAGTTCAAACTCCCTTCCCAACATTTCCTAGAATTTATAAACTCAAATGCCCTGGATCTACTGGTCAACACCCCCACCAGAGGTGACAACATATTGGACCTGGTCATCACCAAAATGGGCGACTGGTATTCCACACCGGACGTCAACCCCTCATTGGTTAGATCTGACCATAAACTAATCACTCTGGATGTCCACATTCCGCCACCACCCCCGTCAAAGAAACCACCGTGAAAAACTTTTCAAAAGCAAACTTTATGTTACTTAAGACAGAAGTGGGAAGTTTCAAAGCCCCCATGCTAAAGGATAACGCTGTCCAAGCTGCAAAATCCTTTACTAATGCACTCTACGGGCACCTACAAGAATGCATGGATCGTGCTATCCCAAACAAAACCAAGACTCACTCCTCCAAGAAAAGGAAACCAGTCTGGTGGACCCCTGCCATAAACAAGCTATACAATAAAAGGAGAAAACTAGTACAGAAAAGAGTAAAATCCCAAGAAGGGAAGACATCCCTGATCAGTATCAGCAAGAAACTATGTTCCCTCATAAAATCATCCAAGGCTAGCTTCGAAATAAAAATTGCCATGGACTTCAAAGATAACCACAAGGCATTCTTTAGCTATGTCAAGAATCTAAGTGGCAATTCTCAGATCTGCTCGGAGTTAGTGCAGAATGGCACAAAATACACTGTACTGACCAATATAGCCAACATCCTGGCAGACAGGTTCAGTGGAAACATTCTCCCCCAAAAGGGCCCATAACTATACCAGAAGAATGTAGTGCCCCTGAAATCACAAACACTCAGGTTAAAACAGCCCTCTCCAGAGCCAAAAACACAGCATTAATGGGACCGGACGGTGTCCCAGGCTGCATCCTGCATGAGCTCAAAGATGAACTAACCCCTCACCTAGACACACTGTTTAAACTCAGTCTCTCCACAGGCTATGTGCCCACAGAGTGGTGCACAGCAACGGTTATTCCGCTCCACAAAGGTGGAGCCACAAAAGACCCTGGGAACTATCGCCCTATAAGCCTGACTAGCTTGGTCTGCAAAGCTGTGGAGTGCATCATCATGGATCTCATTAACAGAGACATTGGGAATCTCCAAACACTGGATCCTACCCAGTTTGGCTTTGTTAAAGGCAGATCATGCCTCCTAAACCTGGTAGACTTCTTTGAGACAGTTACCAAGGCTATAGACGAGGGAAAGGTGGTCCACACAGCCTGCCTAGACCTTGCAAAGGCCTTCAACACCATTCCCCACTCAGGTATTATAGACAAGCTCACCAGCCTGAACATAAACCCCTACATCACGAGATGGGTTGCCAACTGACTCATGGACAGAACCCACATGGTAAGAGTTGCGGGAACTAGGTCTGACTCTAAACCGGTTACAAATGGCGTTCCCAAAGGCTCAATCCTAGGACCCCTCCTGTTCGGCATATACTTCTCAGAGGTACAGGCAAGCACAGGAGGACTACGGCTGACCAAGTTTGCAGACAACTGCAAACTAGGGGCTATAACTGACTCTCCGGCTGACACAGACATCCTTCAAAAGGATCTCACTGAGACAGATACCTGGTGTCAAAACCATGGCCTCAAGCTAAATGCCAAAAAGTGCATAGTCATCCCCTTTGTAAAAAACAAAGTACCCACAAACTATCACATAGGTGGTAGCCCCCTAAATACGGAAGATGTAATAAGGGATCTGGGGACCCAAATAGATAGTAACCTCTCCTATGATAATTACATTATGAAAGTGGTTAGAAAATCCTTCTATGTAGCCCACCTAATCACAAAAGGGTTTGCATCCAGATCGAAAGAGGTCATTGGGCCCCTCTATGCATCACTCATCAGACACATCATAGAGTACAATGCCCCATTTGGAATGTACCTTACAAGACACCTGCAACAACTGGAAAGACCACAGAAGTACCTCACCAAGAGGATCACTGGCCTCAAGCAGATGCCCTATGCAGCTCGACTGAAGAAACTCCAGCTGTACTCGGTTGCATACCGCCTACTCAGGGGTGATCTCTGCCTGACATACAAGGCCATGTTCAACCCAGAATTGATGGACATGCTCCACCTAAAGAAAACCTTATCCCCTCGAGCCACATGTTCCAGGGATCTAAACCTCACCACAGCAATAAATAGGATGTGCTGGAGGAATAGATTCCTGTCCCAGAGACTTCCCATGCTCTGGAACAAGATTCCAATCTACATTAGGCAGAGCTCCTCACTAAACCCCTTCAAGAGAAACCTTGACGAGTGGATGGGAAACAGAAAGTTTACCCCAGGGACCACTTCAATAGCTCTGCTGGAGGCACAGGGAACTAATCTAAGGGAGCGATGAAAGCCAACACATTCCAGCTAGGCTTATAAATGCCTTCAGGCAGATAGCCTAGTATCTGCCTATGAATCTATGAACCTATTGCAATGTTTATGATCAAATACTAATGTGGGAAACAACTTCAGATTGGCTCTCTTTGTAAACAGCTTTGGTTCACTTACTGTAGTCACTAAAGACTCTGGGCTGCTGTGAACTTTAAGAATTTTTTATGAGGCAGCATCAAAAACAGAATCTTAAGTTGTTGTAATTAAGTAACATCTCTTCCTGTGGCTCTGGTGAGGTGTTTGTCATTGACCTAGGGGGATAGTGGAGTATACAGACTTTCAGCTTCACTGTCTGATTCCATGTTGTACCAGACTTTATTCTGACAATTCTGTTGCTTAGGGAAATGTCTTAGTAGGGCAAAAAACACAAAGAAATTGGAACACAGATATGATATAATACCTTTTATTTGACCAACTTTGGTTTTACAATTTCTAGAGCTTTCCATTTATCACAAGCCCTTCCTCTGGTGTTGTCTAATGAAGGGCTTATGCTAGACCGAAAGCTTGAGTAACTGCAAAACCTGTGTTGGTTCAATAAAAGGTATCACATCTCATCTGTGTTCCAATGTTTTTATGTTTTCTGGTAGTGGGTCAACACACCCATTTCTTAATTTCTTCTACTATAAGTAAGACAAAAGGAGCATTCAGGGTGGTCATTTCCCCCACTGAGACCTTTCATGAGAGTGTAGAATTATCAGAATGATAGTTGGTATGACATGTAAAAAAGGGGAAAGGTCAAATGAGCAAACACGCACTAATATACTACAAGCTTGGTTTTAAGCTTAATGTTTCCAAAGTATTGTCAAACAATCCACTTATGCTGTACCGATGAGCTGAGTAAAAAGAGGGAAACATGGCAAGTATACAATTAGTGGGCCTGAATGTACCAGAAAAGACTTAACAAGAAAAATGTGAAAAATTATGGGCATTCAGAAAATGTGTAACTGAAACACAAGGGCTCTTAAGAGAGTCATTTGCACCTTTCCCATGGGCCTCCACTGAATGTGGTTTAAAGTATTATGCAGTGAAGACTCTAGCTTGGCTGGGTTGTTCTTGCAGTTTTTACTGAACGGCTTGCCTGTGTGACCTTTTTAACCTTTTGCTTGGTTGTTATTTTGAGATATTTTAAAAGCAACTTAATGTTTTTGGACAACAGATTGGATTTAAACCCTGTTTTTCCAAAGTATAGTTAAGCAGTCTAACTATGCTGTACTGATGAGCTCAGAAAAGTGATTAAACATGACATGTCTACAGCTAGCGAGCTTGGATTTAGTGGCCTGAATTCACCAGTGAAGGATTAAAAGAGTCAAAAGTCATGGGCATTCAGAAGTCATGTAGCTGAAACACTGGTATATCCTTAAGGGGTCATTTGCCTAAACCCCATGGACCTCTGCTACAGGAGGTTTAACGAATTACATACTGAATTTTCCAGCTTGACTGGGTCTTTTTTGCAGGTGTTTATATATATATATATATATATATATATATATATATATATATATATATAGAGAGAGAGAGAGATGGTGTGTGTGTGTGTGCGTGCGTGCATTGGGTTATTTTCTTTTACTTGATCTTAGTGTAAATCATCTGTTTTGTTGACACACTTTGGATGACAAAACAGATGGCTGACAACTGTGCGAGATTGCACAGTCCCCAGGATTGGGAGATATGTCCTTTCTCCTTTGGACTGTGTGATCATGGAGTTAAGAAACACAGCTTAAAAGTTGTATGTCCTGGCATTATTGCTCAGAGCATGCACAAAGGGGTGTCAGTGCCATGGTTTCGATCTTGATTTTAAGCACTTCTGTGTCTGGTTGTTTCATTGTTTAATATTGTATGTGTATATATATATATATATATATATATATATATATATATATGTATAGAGAGACCGAGTAATATATTTGTGCATGTTATGCCCACACACACACACACACCCACACACACACACACACACACACACACACACCAGACACATTCAGATATATATAGACTTGTGTGACAGAACATCAAATGATAGCTTCCTTGAAACACATAAACGTTTGAACAGCATTTGTATCAAAATGTAAAAAGCTTGACTGTATCAAATGGAAATGTAACAAACATTTTACAAAAAACAAGTAAAAAGTGAAAAGTGTTTTTTGCAGGTGGCAAGTACCCCCTGCACCTCCAGATGTGGTGTCTAAGTCTCTCTAGCACCTGAAACTATATACATATCGACTGCATGGTCAAACAAGCATGAAGAAGAGACAAACTCTCCAAACAAAATGAATCACTACTGGCACACACTTACAGCCAACACTAGCAGTGACTTTCTATCATATTACTACCAGCGCACAATTATATAACACCCCAGCAGTGACTTCCTATCATATCACTACCAGCGCACAGTTATACAACACCCCAGCAGTGACTTCCTATCATATCACTACCAGCACACAGTTATACAACACACCAGCAGTGACTACCTATCATATCAATACCATCGCACAGTTATACAACACCCCAGCAGACTTCCTATCATATCACTACCAGTGCACAGTTATATAACACACCAGCAGTGGCCACCAATATCACTACCAGCATACATACAACACGCCAGCAGTGGCTTCTTATCATATCACCACCAGCACACAGTTATACAACACACTAGCAGCACTTTACTATCATATCACTACCAGTGCACAGTTTTACAAGGGTCTGTATTACGTGATTGAAGAGTCAGTTCATCGTTACAGTGAAAATGCCATTCAACGAACTGTTATAGTGAGATTGCGGTACAACTGAAGATTGGAATATTTGCACTTTCCTCACTGTAGTGCAATTTCAGAATTGGTACATATAATTTTAGCATGTGTGTGTGTGGGGGGGCACAGCCCCCCCCCCCACAATAGTGAGTTCGAAGTCCAGAATTTTCGGCCTTTAGGCCGTTCAACATTTAGACTATTCGCTGTTCTAATATAGACCCTTTTACAACACACCAGCAGTGACTTCCTTTCAAATTCATTGATTCCTGACCACAGCATAAAAACAGACTACATTTTCACATATTACAAGCATAGAAAAATACGTAACTTACCACCTGGCCCCAGCAGATCATAACCAATCGTCATTCCATCCCTCAGCAAACATTCCCCTAGGACAATTTTCCATTGCCTCTAAAATTCATACGCACAACTCCTTAGATAAAATGGTTGCTCAACGAACTATCCAGGATCCATATATATTTCATGGGTGAACTCATTTTGTTGACTCATTTTTAAAAGAATCAGCACATAGGTTTATAGGTTCATAGGTGTTTACTAGGCTAAAGACCACAAGGGCTTTTTTAAGCCCAGCCATGCATCCCAATTCTCTGACAAGTTCTAATAACCTTGATAAGTGTAATCATAGGCCTGGGAGTGGAACCATTTACAGGTTACCTGTGTCCACTAGAGACATAGGTGCCACACCAGGGATGAATTTCTAGTTTCCCATCCAATTGTATAAGTTGTACTTGAATTGAGTTAGGGAAGAACTATGCTTCACATGGATGGGGAGCCTGTTCCATAGGCAGGGTAGTCTCTGGGATACATACCTATCTCTCTAGCAGGTCCTATTTATATCACAGGCAAGGTTTAAGTCTTTAGAACAGGTAATTCAGGTGCTGTTTGTTTTGTGGATATGCAGGAAGCCCATCAGAGTGGGATCTGACAATACCCTGTATGCCAGGCATAGATCTCCCCTCAAAAGCCTGTAGGAGACAGAATACGGGGATAGGGCCTTGAGGCGGTCTGTATAGGACATATTATTTATGCCCTGTATTCTTTTAGTGAGGAACCTCTGTGGACGTTCTAATTGTTGGACATGCCTGGTTAGGTACATACCAAAGTGGGCACTGTACATAATGATAGGTCTGATGAATGCCAAATACAGTGAAACAATGACTTCCTTGGACTTAGATGTCATACCTTTGTTTATACATTGCACATCATAGAATTAATTCATCACCACTGTAGACATGTGATGATCAAAAGCTAGATTACTTTCAATATGTGTCCCATGTCCCTGACTACCGGGTCAAATCTAAGGGGTGTATTGTCACTGTCATAGTTAACAGGGATGGATGATTTCCCAAAGGATACTATTATGCATTTCTTGGCATTTAGTTTTAGTCCATGGCTCTGACACCAGTTGTTTGTCTGTGCCAGCCCCTCCAGGAGAACATTTGTGTCAGTGTGAGATTCAATGACAGCTCCTAATTTACAATCATCTGCAAATTTAGTCAGCCAGAGACCACTGACATTGGCCTTGACTTCTGAGAAGTAAATGCTAAAAAGGAGTGGTCCAAGGACTGATCCCTGAGAGTCTCCACTTGTGACTGACTCTTTGTAGAGGTGGATATCCCAATTCTAACTTCCAGGGTCCTGCCTATGAGCCAGTTGGCTATCCACCAGGTGACATATGATTTTGTACCTAACCTCCTGAGTTTGTCAACAATGCCCGAGTAGAGTATTGTGTCAAATGCCAAGACAAGGTAGGCAATGTTTTTACATTTTTTTTTACATTTTACATTTGTTGACCGGGCTAGTCTAGCTGGATATATTTCCATTTTCAGTAGAGGCCCGGGGAGAAAAGCTCCACACAGATATACAAAAGTATAAAATATTGTTACATGGTAAAATAAGGATTAATAAACAAAATAGAAACAGGTAGTTATTACATTCTAGATATAAAAACACTTGAGAAAAGTTACAGTAATCAGAATAATGCTTAAGAAAGCTAAAACATATATAATACAGTAAGAGTTATGTACAATAGATATAAAAACACTTGAGAAACAGTAACAGTGAACAGAGTATTGCTTAAGACAGCTAAAACAGATAGTAAGAGTTATGTACAATAGTTCATATCAGGTAGAAGGATTTAAATAATACGTTGATTAGAGTTTAAATAATGTCAGTCTTATTTACAAGACAAAGCATGTAAATGTTTGGAAGTTTGGTAAGAAGAGGAAGAAACAGGGGTGAAGAGGATGGTTAGTCAGGGTTACTACAAGGGCATAGCCAGTGCATTTGGAGGTGTTTTCTAAGTTTTTGTTTAAAGAGTGGCAAGGATGTAATTAGAGTTAGTTCAGTGGGTAATAGGTTCCAGTTTTTTCCTGCTGTGTTGGTAAACAGAGAGTCACCAGCTGTATTATTTGACTTTGTTAAGCTAGCAAGGAGTTTGCTAGAAGAACGTAGGGAGTTCAGATTATTATATGGGACTAAGAGTTTTGAGAGTATAGGGGTATTATTGGGTTGGTAAAATATCTTGTGGGCAATTGTGAGTTGGGGGATTATCAGATGGTTTTGGAATTCCAGCCAATCTAGTTGTCTAAGATTAGAACAGTGATGGGTTCTGAAGGGATTGCCAGTAGCGAATCTGGCAATGTTATTATAGGAAGTTGCTAATTTGTTAAGGTTGGTTTTCTTAAAGTTGGTAAATATAGGTGAAGCATACAGAAGGGTTGAGATTAGGTGGAAGTGAGCAATCTTGGCTCTGGCTGCTGAGGTTAGAAAAGGTTTTATTCTGTATAAGGAGCCTATTTTTCTGTTTACTGTTTTAATGGTGTTGTTTATATGGTAATCAAATGAGAGATTATTGTCAATGGTTATTCCTAGAAGTTCAGTGGTAGAGTCAGGGAGAATAACAGTACCATTATTTGAAGAGATTGAGAAGTCTAAGGGGGAGGACCTAGTAGTGGGTGTAAAGAGAAGGAGTTTTGTTTTTTTGGCATTAAGAAGGAGACAACATTTGGTAAACCATGCTTCTACAGTGTTGAAAACATCTTGAGTTAGAAAATATAGTTCAGATGGAGAGGTTGATGAGCATATTAGTGTGGAGTCATCTGCATATTGAATACAAGTGGCTTGAGGAATTGTTACATTGAGATCATTAATAAATAATGAGAAGAGAAGTGGTCCAAGAATAGAGCCCTGAGGGACCCCGATGGTAACAGGTAAAAAGGATGAGACTTGATTTTCCCAGAGGAATGCTTGTTGCCTGTTGCTGAGGTATGATCTGAACCATTTAATGGTCAGAGAATCAAAGGAAAGAGATTCAAGAATATTGATTAAGAGGGTATGGTTAACCATGTCAAAAGCTTTAGAGAGGTCAATAAAGAGTGCAGAAGAGAGGAGGTTTTTATTACGGTTTCTATTGATGGTATCTGTGAAGGATAGAAAGGCAGTAGTGGTACTATGTGATGGTCTAAAGCCATGTTGAGAGTTTGCTATTATGTTATGTTGATTATTATGAGTAATGTGAATGATTCTGCCCTCATCCATTGCTTTGGTGACCTTCTCAAAGAAGTCCACCAGGCTGAGTAGGCATGATCTGCCCTTGACAAAACCAAACTGGGTTGGGTCCAGTGTCTGGAGGTTTACTATATTGCTATTGATCATCTCCATGATAATTCTTTCCATGGCTTTACATATAATACTGGTGAGACTTATGAGTCTGTAGTTTCCAGGGTCTATAGATGGCCCACCTTTGTGCAGAGGGATGACTGTTGCATTTCTCCATTCATGAGGCATGAAGCCTGTTTGGAGGCTACAGTTAAAATAGTAATTCCAGAGGCCTTGATAGGTTATATTTCATGCTATTTAGAAGGCATCCTGGGATATTGTCTGGGCCCATTGATGCAGTGTTCTTGGTCTTAGAGAGAGCATTATGGACCTGTTCCCTAGTGATAGTAGGGGGAGTTGTATTTGATCATATTTCCTGAGGGAAGGTTGAGGGGGAGAGAGGGGTAAAGTTGGAGCTGAACTTATCAGACAGGAGGTTTGCTATATCTTCTGGCTCAGTATAGATGGCTCCATTTACAATGAACTCTGCACACAATGGTGTATTGCCTTTGAAGTTGTGGACATAGCTAAAGAATGCTTTGTGGTTGTCATTGGTCTGGGAGGCAAAACTTACCACAAATTTGGCTTTGGTAGACTATTTTTCCTCTGAGTTGTTTGTTTAGTTTGATGAGAGTGCTTTTATCCTGCTGGGTGCTGCACCTCCTAATTTTTGCCATGATTTTCTTCCTTCTGTTATACAGCCGATTGATTTTGTGACTCAACCAGGGATGCTTGTTTCTTGAGTTAGTTCTGTACTTCTTTCTGTTGGGCACAGCTGCCTCTATGCAGCTATTAACATGCTTGTGCAGGGTTTCTGTGAACAGTTCTGCATAGGCAGAAGTGTTCTCAGGGTTTATGGGGTATTGAAATTTTGTTAGGTTCTCACTTACAAGCAGGAGGTTAGCCTTAGAATACTTCCTGAATATTCCAGGTTTAGCTGGGGGTGCAGGTTTTATTTTTACTTCAAAGGAGAACATTTTGTGGTCTGACCTTACCAGGGAAGGTATTACAGTAGGGGGTGTGCAGCAGTCTCCCATTTTAGTGAGGACGAGATCCAGTATGGTTGCACCCCTGGTTAGTGTACTATCTGGTCCAGGGAGTTTGTGTTTGCAAAATCCAGGAATCTCTGTGCATGTACGTTTGTTCATGTACATATGTTCTTCTCCATACACTGGGACAAGTATAAATTTGTGCAGCAGAAAAGTCAGGCGGACCCTGTGTGTAGCTCCCCATGATGACAGCAAAGATAGCCCCAAAATGTTTGTTTATTATGTTTTTATTCTTAGTTCTCTTTTTGCTGACTGGGTTAGTCCCACTAGGCTAGTGACCTCTTTTCAGGGGAGATCTGAGGTGGTATTTATCCTGCTTATGCTCATACATAGTGCTACAATGTTAAAGGCTGTCTAAACATTTGACAGGAAGCACCCAATATATGACAAATCTAAAAGTAATAATTTGCAGCTGCAAACAGTGACTACAACTGTACTGCTGCTGAGTATTCACTGATACAAATGGAAAGTCCCATGCAATTTACATTGCAGCCCGACTGGCATACTGTATCAGTATTGAACTGTCTCATTACTGTACTTCATACTTTCCACTTTTAGGTTGTGTGCCCCTACTCTTCTTTCTCCCCCTTACAGCTTTTGTTTTACTTTTGCTCACTCTAACTATTTATGTGGGTATATATCTATATCTCTCTACATATTTGTCTCGCAATCTCCGTATATATATATATATATATATATATATATATATATATATATATATATATATATATATATATTGTGTGCGTGTGTGTGTGTGTGTGTGTGTGTGTGTGTGTGTGTGTGTGTATATGGTTCCACTGCATTACACTGACATACCACAACTGCGATGGCTGACTAATCAACCACAAAAGGTTGACATATGCAAATGGTTGGGGTCTATATTATAAGTTCGAAGTTTGAAAACTTCAAATCTTATATGATTGACTCCATATGAGCAAAGTTTTCAAACATCGAACATAAAATATAAACAAACTAAAAACACCTACCTGAATGCTCAGTTCAGGGGGGCAAGCCCCCCTGCACCCCCACACCTTCCACTACTTAAATATACCAACTCCGAGATTGCACTACATTAAAATGAAGGGAAATATTCCCCAAGGAAATCTCCACTGAAACGTTCGATGTTTGAAAACTTCGCTCATATGATGTTGATCATATAAGAATCGAAGTTTTCAAACTTCGAACTTATAATATAGCCCCGATAATTGTCAGGTATGATAGCTTGACAGTCCTCGGGGGGGGGGGGAGCATTCCCTTTCCCCAGGGTATGTGTGATCTCAGACTTAGTATATATAATTAACAGGGGGTGTGGCGGGTGCGGGGGGGGGGCTTGTCCCCGGAAAATAATGATGTTATTTTGCTTTTCTGTTGGTTGTATGTGGTGAGGATTTTATTTATGCATGCATAGTTTAGTGTCAGCATTTCCATTGTCAACCTTTTGTGGTCGATATTTTTGCCATTGACATTGTGGTGTGTCACAGTAATGCAGCAATGCAGTACATAAATATATATGTAGTATTCACTCTCAGAAGCAGCTATAACTATTAATTGTATCCCATCTTCTATTCTCAAATTAGATTCTCCTCTTCATGCTTGTTTCCTCAAGTGCACCTGGTTACTCCCTAGGTCACAGGTGTCAGTCACACCTCTTGTATAATAGTTGATCTATAATGTTACATTGCTGCTAACATTGTAGACCACACATGCAGTACTGTCCCACAGTCTCCTGAATCCCATACAATGTTCTCAGTGCTCTCCAATAATGGACATCACATCTATATTATTATCCAAACAGTGTAAGAAACTTCTCTGTGTGGAAGATTTTCAGTCCATATATTTCTAGTTAATCACTGTATATTAATCAGATCCGTGGTGGTGGTGCTGCGGTAGCGTTGTCGCCTCACAGTAAGACGCTGTCTGGTTCGATTCTCAGCTAGAGCGTCTTCTCCGTGGAGACATGCGTGAATGGGCATACCTTCATTGAAGGTTGTGCTTCAGGGCTGGTAACTCGGCACGTAAAAGTCAGCTACCAATCATTAGCAGACCGGAGTTCCGCTGTGGTGACCCCTAACCGGGAAAAGCCGAAAGACACAAACAAACTGTATATTAATCAGATCAGACAATAGTAGTAGAAGTAGTGAACGTAAACTCGTCTTAAGTCAAAACAAAACAAAAAGTAATAATAGAAAATATATAATTGTACAGCATTACTAAGTATTCAAAAGTAATCCAAGCAAGGCAGGCAGTCTGTTTCCAGTCGAAAATCCTTTATTAAGTACACAGACAAGTGATCCAAGTAAAACAAAAATAGAGTAATAATTTCCTCACAAGCTTTCTAAATATATATATATTTTTTATCAGGCACGGGAGTGGTTTATTGTGTGTAAAACAAAGTGTTATTGGTACACATGTTAAATTCATATCCCCTCCCCCATCAGTGTGACATTCGACCACTCACATGCCTGATAAAAAGTATATATATATATTTAGAAAGCTTGTGAGGAAATTATTACTCTATTTTTGTTTTACTTGGATCGCTTGTCTGTGTACTTAATAAAGGATTTTCGACTGGAAACAGACTGCCTGCCTTGCTTGGATTACTTTCGAATACTTAGTAATGCTGTACAATTATATATTTTCTATTATTACTTTTTGTTTTGTTTTGAGTTAAGATGAGTTTACGTTCGCTACTTCTACTACTATTGTCTGATCTGATTAATATACAGTGATTAACTAGAAATATATGGACTGAAAATCTTCCACACAGAGAAGTTTCTTACACTGTTTTGTTTTTGGACCCACTACACTTTAGTGGGTTGTTTTGAGACTTTGGGGATACCACGGAGATTACTTGTTTTTTATCTATATTATTATCCATGGCTGTTCATGGTATAATGTTGCTTGTTAACTGTGGAATGATGCATGTTCTTTAAGATCTGTCTGTTACCGTCTTAATATATGCCACACATCAGACAGCAGATCTCAAAGTCTTGGCTTCCAGTCATACAGCTTTCCTTTGGCTATTTAGTTTGGAGTATATGCGTTTGGATGGCTTCAGAACCTGCCATACACTTTTGCTACAAGTTAATACAACTCATTTACATAGAATATTTAGAAAGTGCATTATCTGTTCTTATCAGTGTAGAACTATGAGGCAGTATTTGTAGCTTGATTTCTGTACTGAGATACTGTGCCTTCTCGTTCTTTCTCATTTACTTTCTGGGAGGGGCTCAGAAATAGCTCTCAGCACTATTTACATACTGGCTGATAGGTTCTACCGTGTTACCGTGGTGTTTTGGAATCCAGCTCAGGAAGTGTCACCTGAAGGAAAAACAGTAATGACTGCTTTCAGCAACAAACACTGTGTCATGCTACTAAGGTGGCATTTGTTTGCATTGCACTAGGCTCCTATATAAGAGCTGAAAATATTCTGTGTGTGAAGCAGTTTCAACCTAAGCAGCTCCCAGGAGACGGCCATATCACAAGCTGTGCTCTATTACACTAGCTACCCCACTGCACTACCTTGGCTATAGGTCATGTCTCATTGTCCTCTTTTTCTAAGTATTTTCAGACTTGCATTTAATACTTATGAGTTTTACTGGGATGGCACACTGATGCATGTTCTTTATTTGAACGATTTGTGCCATTATTTAAAATGTGATGTAATAAAGAAGTTAAAATTGTGTAAGACAGGCAGTACTTTAACCTTTTCATCATTCTATATTAAAGTAATTAAACCTTTGGTGGGTGAATATCGTGAAGGTGAAATGATTGTTTGAGCATCACTCATTCAAGTTTGTAGTCTCCTATAAATCTACCAAGTTGCAGTCATGAAGCTAGCTGGCTCTAGTCCTTATTTTTTTTTTCACAATATGAGCACCAACCTTTCTGAAAGAGATTCAAAACACTAAAAGTATCGTCTGGGAGTCTATTGAAATATTCTTAGATTATTTCAACAGCTGTCATCTCCTGATGACATATTTTATACATATTTAATTGCATTATTACAGCTTCCTACTATTATTTAACTAGTTATACTCTTTGCTGTGATCCTACTTGTCAAGTAACTGAATTCTCTGAGTGTTTTTTTTGTTGGGTTAGTTTTCCTTTGTTTTTTATGTCTGCTGTCTAGAGAATTCATCATTTTTAGTCAGTTCCTTCTGTGTGTAGGTCTTCAGCTTTTCCTGTAAGTGTCTTGGGAAATCAGATACTTTCAGTAAAATATTAATCTTTATATAACTATTTTATGGAAGGCCGGCCACAGTGGTGCAGCAGTTAGCATTGTTGTCTCACAGCAAGAAGCTCTCCGGTTTGATCCTCCACTGGGGAGCTTTCTGTGCAGAGTTTCCATGTCCTCCCTATGGTCGCATGGGTTTCCTCCAAGTGCTCCGGTTTCCTCCCACATCCCAAAGACATGCTATAGGTGGAATGGACACTCTACATTGGTCCTAGGCGTGCGTGCATGTGTGTGCCTTCTGTGGAAGGTTGGATGCTGGGCTGGTAACTCAACACCGTAAAACTCCACTGCCATTCCTGAGCAGACAGGTGATCCACTGTGGCGACCCCAACTGGGAAAAGCCGAAAGAAGAAGAAGATATAACTATTTTATGGAGTCTCCTACATTCCATCTTTTGCAACCAGATTATCACATCTTGCAGTGCTTCCAAGTATAAACTTTGACCTTCTCCTTATTACACATGCATAGCTTTGAAAAAATTATTATTTTGAAGCTTGTACAGAAGTACCTGATCTGGACAAGTAGCAGCAATGTTCTTTGGGAACTTTGGTTTTCCTCTGCCTCCACAATATAATACAATTTATTTATTTATATTTTGGTGGCCAGGTTCATTCCACTAGGCCAGATACATGTTTTCAGGGGCGACCCAAGGTGGTATTCATATTGACTATGTCAGAATTTGACCAGGGCACAAGGGAAACTCCCCTTCTTTTTCCAATAGGTGCTCTGGGATCTTTTACATCTACTTGAGCTACCACCAACACAGGCAGAAGGGGCCTGAGTTTAATGTCTCATCTGAAGTACGGCTCACTTAGAAGTGCAGCACCCCCCAATATTGCACTTCAGAGTCAGTATTCTAAAATTAATCCAACTTCCTGGCGTGGTAATGGAACTCACATTCTTCTACACCAAAGACAAATGTGCTACATGCTGAGCAACCAAGACTTCTACAGGGTGATTGCTTCTCTTGCAGAAAGATGTCCATTTATTTAGCACTTGGATTTGCACCTGCATACTGGATCGTACCTGAAAAGAATCAGTTCTCTTACCCATTTAATTAAGCAGTATAAAATACTGTATTTTGCACTTTCCTCTTTCAGACTAGTAAGAGTTATATATATGGTTTACTATCATCATTTCAAAAAAGTTTTTGCGAGTAATTACTTACTCAAAAAACATTATCGAAATTAACAATAGCGACCAATCAAAATAATGAAACAAAAAATGTCAACCATTTGAAATTGAATAGTTGACATTTTTCGAACTTACCTTAACACCCCATGTTGGGGGGGGCTGCCCCTCCACCCCCCCTGCTACTTATATGTTACAACTCCAAGATCACATTACAGTGAGGAAGAGTTCCTGATCCCCGCCATAGTGCTATCTCATATCAATATGTCAATCTCATAACAGCAAATGCACACTAGCATTCACTGTTGCAAGTTTGACATTTTCGAATCACCGTATTGAAACTTTGATAAACTGACTTTCTGCAATCAAAGTTCGCATAACAGCATTTGAAATTTTGATAGTAAGCCTATAGATACACACACATATGTGTGCCACTTTTAAATCAAAATGCTTCGGACTGTGTCATCTCACAGTACTTTATAGTATCAAATGAATTATTGCATTTATGCAGAGGAGATTAGCAGTTAATATTGTTCCTTATTTCAGATATCCAGATATAAGCCCCTCTCACAAAAATTTTGTTTCATATGAACCCTCACTATTCCCCAAAGCATTTTACTTAGCCTGCACTTAGAAGATTGAGACCTCCAAACAGTTAAAGTCTGTCTGTAATAGAGTGACCTAAATACTGTAAGTATTAAATTAAGCAAACACATTTTTAATGTCCTGCTTCTAACCGTTTTCCCTTCCGAGTCTTAATACACGATGGTGTATAAGTTAACTTTCTGTCTTAGACAACTCAGAGGAGTTAAGTAAAAAAAATCAACATAAAAGTGACATTTTAGTTATGAAATAAACCTCTGACTTTAAAAAAGATCAATATTATCAACTGCAGACTTGCTATAAAGTTAAATTTGCACTGGTTTCTCATCATTCCTTTATTCTCTATTCGCTTTAAAGATATGAAAATGGCTGTGAATCTAAATCAGGGAAGGAGGGGTATTCAGGGCTAAAGATGAAAGACTAGAAAGAAATTAAAGAATAATACATCCAGGCTTGGCAAAATGATCATTAAAAATTGACAGCTACTACACATTAACTACATATATCAAAGTATCGACCAGCAAAAGTCCAGGTAGGATCATATCTGTATCATAATGCTACAGTTTCTTTATAAAAACTGTTTTACTATGATTAGCTGAAACATAAGAAAAATGTATGCAAGAATAATTGTGTTTCACTTTTCTAATTATGGCTGTAAATTACATAAAGCCCTAAAATGTAGCAGACTACTACGGTTGGACGATGAAAATCTTTGCTGGGGTGAAAATGTTCACTTTGTATTATAAATGAGTCTGGCTTATTAAACTGTGGAGCTGATTTAATGTGAATTTGTTTTATAATAAGGGAAAAGGAAGACAAGCCCTTGGGAAAATATTTTAAAGGGCTGTAAAGTAAGAAAAAGATATGAAAAGAAAAAAAGATCATTATTTTTGCTTTAATTGTTACAACATTTTTCATACTGATGGTGTTAACATGAAGTTGAACAGATCGCTATCTGTATCTGTTACCGTTTGACTAAACAAAGTTTGGAGCATGATAGTTACAATCTAATTGTAATAGAAAAGATGACAATACTTATTAGGTATAATTACCAAAATTAACATAATTTAATTATTATCAGTGCTCCTTATAGTTACCTGAGATAGAATGGGTCACGGCTGAAAAGGGTCTGTCGACCAGTCAAATTGCCTGCTTATCAAACTGAAATAATAAATAAATAAATAATTGGTGGCAGTACAAGAGAAACGAAATGTACCTCTGACTGATTGATAAGAAAACAAAAAGGTCTGATTGTTAATATTAACCAGTAATCAATAGTCAGCATTATCAGAACAGTATATTAAAGCATACATAAGTGTTTAATATCTAAAATGTAACATCTGAGACATCATAGGTTATGGAATATTTTACTCATGGAGATGTATGTCCAGTTGGATATTATAAATGTTCATTTGTTTTTTGTCTTTCCAGGATCATGGGGTAGCCCAGTCCTGTTCCAGAAGGCAATAGGCATATGACATGGAACAAGTCATAAGGCACACACACGCGCGCGCGCGCACACACACACACACACACACACACACACACACACACACACACACACACTCACACACACACACCAGTGGCAGATCCAGGATTTTGCAAAAGGGGGCCGCAGTCTGGAAAGTCGACGAGTGAGGTGAGAAAGCAGAACACTGGGGAAGGGGAAGTGAAAAGATCACCTTAACATATTCTGTCAGCATGTGTGAAAATGCTGCAACATACAATCAGTTGGAACTCACTGGGAGTGGACTTAGCATAATGGTTAAGGTCTTCACTTCATAGACGCAAAATACTGGGTTTGATTCTGACCTCTGCTTATTAGCTAGACATAAAATTACCCTTCAGGGCAGTTAGCCTAATATTCTCCTAGGATCCAAAGAACCTGGTGTGGCTGTGTTAGTGGAGGTACACAACTCCTGTCCAGCACACAGCGTATTTACAGACATTACCAGTTATTTTAAAACATACCTGGAAGATATGTTTGGTTGCCCATGCCAACTCAGTTATTTTCTAATGCAAAATAGTGTAAGAAACTTCTCTGTGTGGAACATTTTCAGTCTATATATATATATATATATATATATATATATATATATATATATGTATAGTTAATCACTGTATATTAAACTAGATATATATGGATTGAAAATCTTCCACACAGAGAAGTTTCTTACACTGATTTGTTTTTGGACCCACTATACTTGTTTAGTGGGTTGTTTGAGACTTCGGGGATACCACGGAGATTACTTGAGTTATTTTCTAAAGCAAACCTGACATATGCATTGTGGTATCCTAGCAGAGAGTCCCAATGAAGGTGATATCACCCCAACAATACCCTTAGCAAAGTAAATAATGATTTAAGTAAATAATTTTATGTGCCCAAGTGAAGTTCAGTTAATTAAAAAGAGCATAGCAAGTTAAGGAACTACATATTATGAAAAAGTCCTAAAAACTAAGTTAGTTAAGTTATATGCAAAGTATGAAAACAAATCTAACTACCGTTGCATTTCACAAAGGACAGTAACACAAAATCCACTTTAATGTCTGATCAGCCTAATATGCAAAGCCATGGAAAGACTTATTAGGAAACAGGAAACCTCCAAACACTGATCCTATTTCAGTTTGGATTTGTCAAGGGCAGATCATGCTTACTCAGTTTGGTGGACATTTTTGAAAAGGTTACCAATGCAATGGAAGGTAAAAGGGTACACAATGCATGCCTCAACCTGGTCAAAGCTTTTGACACAATCCCCCACTCAGGCATTGTAGAAAAGCTAAATAAACTGGGAGTCGCATCCTATTACACACGGGATTACCACCTGGCTTACAGACAGGATGCAAGAAAACAAAATAGGGAAGGTTACCTCCACAAAGGCATGGGTCACCAGTAGAGTCCCCTAGGGTTCTGTGCTGGGACCTTTCCTATTTAGCATCTACTTCTCTGAAGTAAAACTCAATACCAAAGGGCTCTGGCTGACTAAGATTGCACATGGCTGCAAGTTAGGAGCAGTCACTGAATCCCCAAATTACATAGCCATCCTGCGGGAAGGTTTATCCCAAAAAAATAACTTGTGCCAGAATCATGGACCGAAAATAAATGTCAATAAATGCATTATTGTATTATTTGGGAAGTCATCTACCTCAGGGAAGAACCACAATGACATTAAGACCCTATGATTAAGCTTGTTTGGATTTGGGAAGTTATCTGGACAGTAACCTAAATTTTAACCAATGTGTCTACTGAGGTAAAAAAGTCCTTCTATATAGCACAGCTTATAAAAAAGGGGTTATGTCTTCCAGTAGGATGCAGATGATCTTTGTAGCCAGTGATTCACTGCCTCTGTACCCAGAAAGAGTAGGACAAAAGGGGTGATGGACTATATTACTTGCTCCCTAGTTAACAACCTGTGCTTCACCACAATACACTGCTTGCATCTCATTACTGAGCCTGTATATACAGCAGTCAATAACTACTGCTAAGTAGGGCTTCTCCCTTATGCATTTTAGAGAAGCCATGACAATACTGCAAGACATGCAGATGGTGTATGTATCCTGCCAGCCACTGAAGTATACCATCCGCTAATTAGTAATGCAGAAGTCCTACATGTCTAAATCCTATATGTCCATAACCCCGCTACCACTTAAACAGTAAAAACAGCAGGTGTAATAAATATTACTCTGATCTCTGGGCAACTTCTGTTTGATTAGATGCATGGGCACTGGAGGGACTGGGTGGGGAAGATAGGAGTGAGTGGTCAATGCCAACACACCTGGGGGGGAGGTAGCCTAGGCTCCCTGGAATAGCTGCATGAAGTGTCTGGTGAGCTATATGCTGTAAGAAGTATACTTCTTAAGTTGAGGTTTGACCATGCATGGAAGAGAGCATGCACTTTCTTAATGCAGGAAATGCAGAGCTTGCAAAAATATGCTTTGTTGTGGGAGGTGGAGCACACTCCCCAGCAGAAGTTTGATGCAATACTAGTGTGTTTAGACTCTTCACTAGCCTCAGGTATGGGTCAGATTGAGCCAAGAGAAGGCTATGGTGGCTACAGCAGATCCAGTGAATTCACAGAGGAGCTGGTGGCAGCTGAACACCAGCTGCAGGGAGAAAGGAAATAAACATTCCACGGAACAGCATGTCATTTATCAGCGACTGCGCTGGCCAATGGAACTTTACACAATAAACATTCCACGGAGCAGCATGTCATTTATCAGCGACTGCGCTGGCCAATGGAACTTTACACAATAAACATTCCACGGAGCAGCATGTCATTTATCAGTGACTGTGCTGGCCACTGGAACTTTACACAAACTAACCGGAGATATTACTGGGGTTTTGAAAGCATTTATAAACCAGATCCTACAAAGTTTCTCAAGAGTCTACTGTCAAATGCAGTGATGAATAGTCACATGCCTTGGATGCAGGCTGAGTGGACATCTGTGATGAGTGAATTCCACACTATATGCCATGTGCCAGGTAAACTGGGTACAATGGATGCCACAGACACTGAGATCCAGAAACCTTTCACTGATGATGTGACTGCCTGGTGATGTCACTACACAGATGTGTGTGCTATCAGTCCCAAAAAAATTGTGATGCCAACAGTTGGCACTCTTGTGCCAATTACCAGACCATTGAAGGTGGTCAAGGATCATGAGTGCACTCAGAACAGTGGGAATTTAAGTGGGAATCGGGATATGTACAGCAATCACACAGTTAGTATGTATATTTGTAATAAAGGTGTGGGTAACAGCCCCCAACATTGTGCCAGCTATCCTTTAGAACCATACTGTCATCACAGACACCACAGTAGGTGGTATACAAGCATGCACAGAGGAGTGGACATTAACATAAGTGAACATGTATTAGCTCACCTATAACAGAGGTTGTGTTGCCTAGGCAGCTGTGGGGGAACACTACAGCATTCTTCCACAAACCCTGTCAGGCATTTAGAGTACATGTATACTGTACAATCTTGTGTCAGACTTGCATCCCACCTCCACAAGATGATCCTACATGACTGCAGGGCCCACAGGATGATAGTCTACTACCTCCATCACCACCTATACTGAAATAGCCATCATCAGCATCAGCTGATCATTGTGTAGTAGTCTGTATATGTAGTTAATGTACTTTAAGCAATACTCCATGATAAACATATCTAAGTAAGCAGTAACATTCCCTCCATGGTGCACCCACATCCATGCCCCAGTGATTCCAAAAACAGAGTCATGTTTTACTAATTACATTAAATTCTAGAATGGCTGTACTCCAGCTTCCATGCCCACCAATGACATTTACATCCAAGACCACCTCAACCCACCTGTACTGCCTCAGCTCTTCATTGCCATCTTGACCCACAAGAAGGGTGACATCTGTGTAGTGTATATTAACAGTCACCTCAACCTCCTGCATGATAAAATTCATATTTGTTTTCTAGCCATTCACTGAACCACAGGTGACAAGACAAAGTAATTGTTATAATGGCTAACTTCTTCCACACGCAGCCAAACAAATATGCAGGCCAATAAGAAAAGCAGGCCTAAGAAATATACATGGTAGTAAATGAAATGCTTAGCCACATTCTTTCAATTTATTTATTTAATGAAATCTGCTATCCATACTCACAGACTGGACCTATTTTAGCTACAGCCCCATTAATACAGCAGGATCACAGCAAGAAATGGAGTTAAAGTTAAGGCTGATAGACAGTGTGAAAATTACCAAACTGTGTTATGGAAATCAAATCTAAAATATTCACATATATAAAGCAACCAAATCGTGTGCAGCCTCATAAAACATTTTTACTTACAGTCATGGAAAATGCAACGTGGACCGGAGTTCTGCTGTGGCGACCCCTAACCGGGAAAAGCCGAAAAACACAACTCCTTGCAGAACTGCTAGTTAAAATTCCGCGCGTGTGTGATGCCGGGTCTTCCTTAAAGGAGAATACTCTGGCACTGTGGATGTAAACACGTTCCGCACTCGCGAGTGGAGAGATTTTATTTTTTAAAAGCTTTTTATTTTTTTCTCCCTTCAGGATGTGTGGGTTAACCAAAAGGGGGAGGCGCGCGCCCCTGCACCAAAGCCTAAATCCGCCACTGCGCACACACACACACACACACACACACACACACACACACACACACACACGCACACACACACACACACAAACACGCTCACGCACACGCATGCAGACACACACACACACACACACACACACACACACACACACACACACACACACACACACGTGCACGCAGACGCACACACACAATCACTGAATAGTCACTTATAGTCAGTTTGGAGGATCATCAGTTCATCCTATCAACATGTCTTTAGGCTGTGGGAGAACAGACGAAACCATGGCAAAACCCCATGTGGACATTGGTAGGACATGCAGAATCCACACAGAAGCCATCCTAACCAGGACATGAATCAGAGAAGCAAGCACTGCGAAACAGCAACAAAAAAGAGCTGCAGCTGTGGACTACACTGCATTACATATCTAAAACATTTGTTTTTTTGTGTCTACTGTAGAGTTGCAGTTAACAAAATAATGTTTACATTATAAGAAATTTCTATGGGGAAAATGTTCCCCTCCTCCAAAAATTTCATTGGTAATGCAGTGGTCTTACACTGAGTGCATTACAGGTAAGTACATGTAATTCATAAATACTCTTATCCAATCATTTTAAGAATCTGTCAGGCAGCTGGCACAAGCTCCTCCCACCTCTGCAGACAGTTGGTAACTCCCATGGGTTGGTGTGTGCCGAGTCACAGTGACATGATCAGTAATAACAATACAGTTACAGTCAGTCGATACGTGTAACTACAGAAAAGGGGTCTAAACTACCACAGGTTAAAGGATGAGGGTAGGTTATGTAGAACAATTGTGCCAGCTTGTGCTGAGAATTGTAAGCAATAAATTTATGACTTACCTTTGTCTTGATGGGGGGAGGGAGTGGAAGGAAGTGTTCTAACTTACATATTATTTGACTAGCAGTATGAAAAGAAAGGAGCTGAGAATGATAATCCTGGACATCTCTTCCTTGCATAATGCCAGAGCCCTATCCCTGCATCAACCCAGACTAGCACTAAAATATTCCATCAAGATACCCCTGACACCATGCTTGAACTATAACCTTGTTTTGTAATAAGTGTTTTGTTGCATGTTAATAGATACATGCACTTAGTGGCTTATTTTAGTAGCATAAAAGAACATGGCTAAGGATGGCATGATGCCACGTCTTTCCCTATGCTTTTATACCATTTTACTCATTCATGCAAAATGGCTCTTCCTTTGGCATTACACCTGTGAAAACCTTATAAGTGAGAGTTATGACAAGCAGTGTGAGACATACTGCAGGCTGGGAACAGTCTGCTGTTTTGACATTACTTTTAATATGGTGAGGGGTGTTAATTTATACAAACCTTACAGCAGATGGCAGATTAGGTGACTATGTAGATACACCTATGGGAACATATGTTGTTCTCAAAATTTCTAACAATTTCATAGAAGAAATCCAGAATGGAAGAACCTCAGAAACACAGTTCAGAGCATACACTGTCCCTAGTTCAGCACACATATGAGATCACTCTATGAGATCATCATGCAAAGTTAAAAATTCAAAGAATTTGGGGAGTGCTACTAAACCTAATAGTGCAATAACTAAACTAATTAGAAATGCATTTAGATCAGGCAGTCCTGTAAATGTACATGTCATTATTAACTCTGTAGCCAGTAAATATGACACTACACTGGCCTTGTAAGGAGTAAATAACAGTTATCAGTTTGCCAGGGGCAAATATTTGAGGCATTGCCTGCAGACTGACCAAAGTTTAGGACAGAAATGGCATAAACATACATCAGACGCTGGGTCAACAATTTGAGGTCTATACAGTGGGACTATACAAAGTAAATTGTTTTTAGTGAATTAGTAAGAGTTGAATGCCACATCAATGGCACCTGTATTTAGAAACCAAGGTGATGACTTTCAGTTCTTAGCTAAGGGCACGGTGCAGGGACACAATGAAAGCTGACCTGGCTTGAGATGTGTGATCAACTTTTCTATTTTACAGTAGATGTACAACACCTTTCACCCTGTAGAGTACAGGCACTGAATAGATGAACAATCACTATATTACCATGTGTGATACAGAATTTACCCATGGCTGGCATGGATTGCCTAAAAGGTTAGAACCTGAATGGGAAATTTCAACAGAAGGGCATAAATGCTGTGTCACCCTTAGTCAGTCAGTGTTCATTTGTACTATACACCAAAGACATTTTTTTAAAACAATGCATTACAAAAATGTCTTTTTTATCTGGAACCAGGTGTTTCTGCCTTTTTTAGAACTTGGACCTGACCCGAGAATACTCAGTGCATGTAACAGCAGGGGTTCTATAATGTGTAGCTGTTAATGCTTAATGGTTCATGGTACTGGTATCTGCCTTTCTGTTCACTATTCATGATCTACTACTCAAAAAGTGGAGGTTTTTAATCATTAAAGAGATTTTGATGTTGGCAAGTTCACATTAAATGTATGTGTTTGCTAAACAGATCTTTTGTGGTAATTACACTTTATCACCAGTAACAGGAAAAAGAGGTACTACACCAGCACTTAATAATCTTAACCATGAAAGTAAATCCTACAGCAACAAAGTACACAAACCTCTGACTAAATGAGCAGGTCAGATCCAACTACTTAAAGTATAATCAAAATCTGAATTCAGCAACAAAGGAAAAAAATGGAAGAAACAATAATACTTTTTGTCCCCACCCTCTTCATTAATGACATATCTCCCCCAGAGGTGAGACCCCTGCAGACCATTTGTTCCCCTTAAGCCAATAATCAGACACTAACAGTTGTCCCATTAGTCATGGTGGAGACAAGGGATTTACTTTTATCCTGTTAGATTCATAGGTAATTCTAGGCTATCTGCCCGAGGGCATCTATAAGCCTAGCCAGAATGTGTTGGCTTTAGCCGCTCCCCTAGATTAGTTCCCTGTGCCTCGGTCCAGCAGAGCCATTAGTCCCCTGTGCATCGGTCCAGCAGAGCCACTGCAGTGATCCCTGGGGTAAATTTTCTGTTTCCCATCCACTTGTCAAGGTTTCTCTTGAAGGGTGTTAGTGAGGGGCTCTGCCCAATGTAGATTGGAATCCTGATACAGAGCACGGGGAGTCTCTGGGACAGGACTCTATCCCTCCAGCACATCCTATTTATCGTTGTGGTGAGGTTTAGATCCCTAGAGGGTGTGGCACTTGGAGATTTTTTTTTTTTTTTTATTTGGAGCATGTCCATCAGTTCTGGGTTGGACATGGGTATGTCAGGCAGAGATCACCTCTGAGTAATCGGTATGTAACCGAGTACAGCTGGAGTTTCTTCAGTCGAGCTGCATAGGGCATATGTTTGAGGCCAGTAATCCTCTTGGTGAGGTACTTCTGTGGTCTTTCCAGCTGTTGCAGGTGTCTTGTAAGGTACATCCCAAATGGGGAATTGTACTCTATGATGGGTCTAATGAGTGATGAGTAGAGGAGCACAATAACCTCTTTTGTTCTAGATGCGAACCCTTTTGTGATTAGGTGGGCCACATAGAAGGATTTTCTAACCACCTTGGCAATATGATTATCAAAGGAGAGATTAATATCTACTTGGGTCCCCAGAGCCCTTATTACATTTTCTGTATTTAGGGGACTACCACGTATGGGGAAGTTCATGGGTACTTTGCTTTTTCCAAAGGGGATGACTATGCACGTTTTGGCATTTAGCTTGAGGCCATGATTTTGACACCAGGTATCCATCTCAGTGAGACCCTTCTGGAGGATGTCTATATTAGCCAGAGCATCAATTATGGCTCCCAGTTTGCAGTTGTCTGCAAACTTGTTCAGCCATAGTCCTCCTGTGCTTGCCTGTACCTTTGAGAAGTATATACCGAACAGGAGGGGTCCTAGGACTGAGCCCTGGGGGATGCCACTTGTAACTGGTTTAGAGTCAGAACTAGAGCCTGCAACTTGTCACCATGTGGGTTCTATCCATGAGCCAATTGGCAACCCATCTTGTGACGTAGGGATTTATGTTCAGGCTGGTGAGCTTGTCTATAATACCAGAATGGGGAATGGTGTTGAAAGCCTTTGCGAGGTCTAGGTAGGCTGTGTGGACCTCCTTTCCCTCGTCTAAAGCCTTAGTAACTGTCTCAAAGAAGTCCACCAGGTTTAGGAGGCATGATCTGCCCTTAACAAAGCCAGACTGGGTAGGGTACAGTGTTTGAAGGTTCCCAATGTCCCTGTTAATAAATTCCATGATGATGTGCTCCATAGCCCTGCAGACTAGGCTAGTCAGGCTTATAGGGCGATAGTTCCCGGGGTCCGTTGTGGCTCCACCTTTGTGGAGCAGGATAACTGTTGCTGTGCACCACTCTATGGGTATGTAGCCTGTAAAGAGGCTGAGTTTGAACAGTGTGTTTAGGTGAGGGGTTAGTTCATTTTGGAGCTGGGACACCATCCAGTCCAACTGAAGCTGTATTTTTGGCTTTGGATAGGGCTGTTTTAACCTGTGTGTCAGTGATTGCCAGGGCACTACATTCTTCTGGTATGGTTATGGGGCCTTTAGGGGGTGGGAGGGGGGTGAAGTTGGCACTAAACCTGTATGCCAGAATGTTGGCAATATCAGTCGGTTCAGTGTATTTTGTGCCATTCTGCACTAACTCAGAGCAGATCTGAGAGTTTCCACTTAGGTTACTGACATAGCTAAAGAACGCTTTGTGGTTATCTTTGGAGTCCTTGGCAATTTTTCTTTCGAAGCTAGCCTTGGATGATTTTATGAGGGATCGTAGTTTCTTGCTGACACTGATCAGAGATGTCTTTTCTTCTTGGGATTTTACTCTTTTCTGCACTAGTTTCCTCCTTCTATTGTATAGCTTGTTTATGGCAGGGGTCCACCAGACTGGTTTCCTTTTCTTGGAGGAGTGAGTCTTGGTTTTGCTTGGGATAGCACAATCCATGCATTCTTGCAGGTGCTCATACAGTGCCTTTGTAAGGGATTCAGCAGCTTGGACAGCATTGTCCTTTAGCATGGGGGCTATGAACCTTTCCACCTCGGTCTTAAGTAACGTGAAATTTGCTTTTGAAAAGTTTTTCACGGTGGTTTCCTTGATTGGGGGGTGGGGGCGGAATGTGGATATCCAGAGTGATTAGTCTATGGTCTGATCTAACCAGCGAGGGTTTGACCTCCTGAGTAGAGCACCAGTCACCCATGTTGGTGATGACCAGGTCCAATATGTTGTCACCTCTCGTGGGGGTGTTGAGCAGTTGATCCAGGGCATTCGAGTTTATAAAGTCTAGGAAGTGGTGGGCAAGCGAGTTAGTACTTGTGTAGTTCTCCCAGTTAATGTTTGGGTAATTGTAATCACCCAATATTAGGGCGTTTGGCAGGACCTTCATATTTTCCAGTGTCTCCAGAAATGCGGAATGGGGGTCCTGGGTCATGGTCGGTGATCTGTAGCAAGCTACAATTTGAATTGCAGTTTTGCCCATTGTTAGTTGTATTTGGATGATCTCTGAGGCATTGTGCTGTGCCACTAACCTGGAGGTGTGGGTATCCTTGATGAATATGGATACACACCCACCTTTTGTGTTTCGGTCCGGGTTCTGTGGCCGAAAAGTATGGTATGAGTTATAGCCTAGTAGTGCTGGGGTGCTCTCTGGAGCCTTAAACCAGGTTTATGTTACTACACAGATATCGATGTTCTCCATGCTAAGGAGTGCCTTGAGTGCATACATTTTGAGGTTTAGACTTCTGGCGTTGAGTAACATTACCCTCAGTTTTTGGTTACTTGTGCTATTTACAGTGGTGGGTTTGTCTTTTGAGCCTTGCCTAAAAAAGGCAGTATGGGGGTGGCAAAAGCCTTGATAAGTTTTTGAAAGCCTAAGGGTGACAGGTGCAAGCCATCTCTTGCGAAGCAGCGTGGCTTATCGAGCATGTCATCCCAGGTGGACAGATACTGGATCCCCTTTGAATGATACCAGAAACCTATCCAATTGTTGAAATTGATCATTTTTTCATTATACCGTGGCATCATTCTTGGTGAGGGCAGGATGCTACTTAGGGTTAGAGTCATACTGGCCTGGACTACATGATCAGAGAGCTCTTCCATGTTTCTTTTCATGTAGTCCAGGGAGGTATGTCTCAGGTCATTCACACCAACATGGACAATGACAGAGTTGTATTTGTACTTGTTCTGGAGTGACCTAAGTGCTTGTGTTATGTGGTGGATCCTGGTGCCTGACAGGCAGCTAACTGTAACCTTCTCCTTGTCCAGCCTAGTTAGTGGGACATCAGTGTGCCTGACTATAGAGTCTCCTATTACTAGTGTGTTGGGTATGTTATTTTGCCTTAAGGGCTATGATTGCATGGCACACTGATTATGTGATGTATGTGTTTCATGGTTTGTGATGGCATGTGGAGGTTGCTTGGGTGTCTTCTTTGGAGGTCTCTGTTGCTTTTGCAGATTTTTATTTAGTGCCTCCAAGTATGTTTTCTTGTATTTATGTGTGTTATTTGCCGGTTTTGGTTTAGTAGGTCTATGTGAGACTGGTGGTGTGTTGCAAGTATTTTCCTTCTCCTCTTGATTGTCAGTTCCAGTCTTGGGTTGAGAGAGCTTTGCCTCCAGTTTGGCTGTATAATTGCATCTCTTGCATATATTAGTGTTTGGTGGTAGGAGGAGAAGGTTGTTTGTGTACATGAGGCATTTGTAACATTGCCTCAAAATGCCCAGATCCACCAGTTGGACTGGAGAGTACACCTGAAACTGCCCTTTGGACATGCCTGAATAGGTAAAGTGAGCTGTTTTACTGATTAGCTGGTAGGGACGAATATAGAGCCTTGTCCTTCTGGACAGTATAGGGGGTCTAATGCTAGGGTTAATTAGTGCTTGCTATGAGTTTTGAGCAAGTGCTGGGTTGGGAAATGAATGGTTTGAGTGCTTAAGTTGAAAGTTTGTCTAGTTCCAAGAGAAAAATTGAAGAGCAGACTTCGTGGAGCCGGGAAAAGTTTAACCCTAGCTAACCTGCACTGCCTGCCACGCAAAACCGCACAAATGCAGTTTTTATATCAGGGAAATGAAAGAGATAGAAATTAGCCCAAAATAGCCAATAAACTACTAACTTCTGGGCTGCAGCAAATAAGGCGCACAAATTTCAGAAAGAAACAGATCAAATAAGCAGGCACAATAAGCCTTTAACCAGAAATTCCCAGCTCAGAAGGGCAGTATCTAGCCTCTCCTCCCACAAGAGTGCAGACTACAAACCTTAATGTAAAATAACTGGCCTGAAGCCCAAGTGCTTAAACCAGAACTAATGCGCTTTTAGAATAACAGACAGTGAGCCTTCAATCAGCAATTCCCAACTTAGAAAGATGTAAGCTACCTGTCCTGCCACAACAATGCAGTCTACAAACCTTCTTAATGTAAAACAACTGGTTTGAAGCCCAAGTGCTTAAACCAAAAGGCTTCGAATAATAGTTACAATTTAATCATAGTTTCCTACCTGAACACCATTTGCCCTCTAGCATCAATTAGTTCCCTTACCCTTTCTTTCTCAAGTTCATATATGTCTTGTTTATAGGCAGTCCCAAATGTGACCCTTTGCAGGGTGGGCTCCCCAACATTTTGACATGACTGCCTTGTGGAATAGTGTTATCTAAAGCTTGGGAAATGAGGAACCATATAAGGAGCTGCTGAGCAAATAACAATGACCACCAATCTTGCTGTGGCTGGTGAAGTTACCTAACCAGTGACATGTACAATGACATGTAACCAGTGACATGTACAATGACATCAGTTCACTTGATGGTCACATCCACCCACCAAATACTGAACATTCTTGCTGTGTCCTATTATATGTATATCATGAGAGGCTCATGGTCTCCACCAGAGGTCTTACTGGCAGTAATCCATCTCTCTGTCTCTGACCATCTCCCTGGGATACCAGAGAGATGGTCATCAGCTGTATTGTCATATCCCCCAGCCAGTCCTACCAGCAGTATGAGTCTGTTCCTGAACTTGAATCACTGGCATTACAGACAGATGTCATCAGGCCAAGGGACCAGGGATTTACTACTTAAGCACTGTATTTCCACGGAGCTATGACTTCTGTTTCTTAGTTTCACTCAAGGAGACATGCACTTTCAGATATGCCATCCCCAACATGGCATGAGAGGCAGGAGCAGTTGCCATGGTGCTCTCTTTGGACCACCTATGACTCCCCCACCCCAAGCTGGATGAGCCAGTATTAGTCTCTCCACTCCCACATACACTTGCCAGTTCACCAGCACTTACGTTGCTAAATGAACTCTAGTTATCTGGCATATTATCAGAGCGTTATGCCTCCAAGCCATAGAGATGGCAGGACTGGATAATAAACATGTCAGTTTCTTAATACAACAAAATAGTAATCTTTTCAAGCCACTGTTTATTCTCATGAGCAAACTCCTTATTAATGGACACATGCCAAAAGTTTGGCACCAGCCTGCATATGTCCCTACAGAAAAGATATGTGTTACTACAGATCTAGACAACTACAGACAAACACTTGCATCTGTTCTGATAAAGTAGACTACAGTTGGACTTTTGTTAAGAGGTATAGGTGATCTTTCTGTAACAGACAGAATGGTTCCAAGATATTAAAGGATTATCAGTCCTTCTTAATGCAGTGCCCTTTCTCTGAGGACCTTATATGTGCACTTAATGAGGGTTTAGAAACACATTCCACATTCTTGGTCTGTGCCAAGGAAAATAGCACAGTCCTGAGTAAGTGTATTGTAGATAAACATGTTCAACTAAACATTAGTGGTTATGTAGCTCACTAGCTGGTTAAGAGCAGAATGCAGTAGATGAGAGTGGCAGGTTACCTATTTAGGTCTTCTGTGGTGTCTAGTGGAATCTCTACAGGCTCAGTTTTGGGATCATTCATATTTGTTCTACTTTTCCCTGACATAACTACAGATAAAGATGTATTATTAGCAAAAGACAGAGAAAATTGTAAAATATGAAGTATTATCTCTACAAAGTATACAAAAGTAATGCAGGATGTGGATAAAGAAAATACAGAGCAGAAGCAGAAATACAATTTCTTCTTTGGTGCTACCAAATGTGATATAATTACATCTGGAGACAAAGATATACACTTTGAATACAGTTAATGGCTGACAGTGAATCAAAGATGTAGCAGTCATTATGGACAAAAGTTTTGTTCATTAAATAACAACCAAAGTCTCTGTAGTACACCTGATACTCAAGGGTATATACAATAAAGTAGGGAAAGTTAATGTCCCTCTACATAAATCACCGATTACACCAATAATCTATATTTTGCTACATTCTCTAGCCTTAAGAACAAGTCACCCAAATCAGTAAAATAACAGAATGGCTTGAAAATAAAAATTACTTAGTCAGATTTCAAGAACTCTTCTTAATCTTTGTGCCTTGCAGATGTCTGAGTCAGAAACTGTAATTAATGTACAGTCATGTCTGATCCACCTCTGTTTGGAAATCTGTATTTAGAATGCATAGTGACCAGAGCTATATAAAATGTTGTTGTTGTATCTTTCGGCTTTTCCCGGTTAGCCCGGTTAGGGGTCGCCACAGCGGAACTCCGGTCCGCTAATGATTGGCAGTAGATTTTTACGTACCGAGTTGCCAGCCCTGACGCACAACCTTCAACGAAGGTATGCCCATTCACGCATGTCTCCACACAGAAGGTGCTTTAGCTGAGAATCGAACAGGACGTCTTACTGTGAGGCGACAATGCTACCTATAATGTATTGCTAAAAATAAGCACACGTAGAAAAAATGGGATGGGGAAATTACTTGGTGGTTTATGAAACCTCAGAATAAATTACTACTCTTAATAAGGTTATCATTAATTTAAAAACAACATTGTTTAGTACAGAAACAATAATTACAAACAGCATGGTATAAAAATAATCAAGCTTCTCAAGGGTCAGTAAGTCCCAAGGCAAACATTAAAGACCATGAAGTGCACATTGCCTGCATAACAGTCACAGACTGCATTGCTTACCATATATTATATGTACATGAATTGTTAGAAGCAACACTATGCAGTTATATAACAACTCTATAATGCAAGAGAAGTTGTTATGGTAACAACAGTAAGTGGGTGCTACTGGGATGGAAATGCCAAAATAGTGCATGGACAATAGTTATGCAAGGAAGGAACATTAAAATAGGATCTCTAATACTCTCATATCCCTTATTTCTAACTTTGATGCAGTAGCCTGTTTTATACAATATTTTTTTTAAATATGTCCACATGTAAGATCAGTGGTCTGAGATAAAATCAAGAATTGTGCTTTATGTATCAGGCATAATGGTCAAATACGTTCTCTTTCACATCATCCTTTTGCATTTTGTCTAAGGCCTCATGCCATATCCGCTGTTTTACAGTACTTATAATGGCAGGGGTGCATGCCCCCAAATTTTTACACTACGATATTTAACAAAATAAATAAAGTCTGTATGTATGTGTGTCTGTATTTTGTATAAGCTTGTTTTTTTGTTCACTTGAACTTGTATAAATCATAAGAGCCTTCTGAATGGTCTCTTGCATGCTTCAGATATTTGGCAAATTTGGATACATTTCATGAGAATTTATAGTATTTGTTAAAAGCGTAGCTAACTGAGCTAATTGTTTGTACAAATAAAGTAATTTGTAGCTGGAATATCTTTCTAAATAATTAAACATTTTGGATCAGCTTATATGTAGATTAATTAGCCCACACCACAATGATATGAACAACAGGAGGAGGCAATTTTGGGTTGCTCATGAGTCCTGAGAAGAGCACTCTAGGCTAACATCTGAAACTAAGGCGATAATAATTTCATGAAATCGTATCACACCTTGACTTAGAAATGGGGTCCATTTTTATCACAGTTTTAGAAACCTTTGGAGAAATTTAAAAGGGACAACCATTTCATGCATTTCAACAAATGGCCATGCTACATTTTCAGTTCTCTATGACTATATTATAAAGAATCTACTGCAGCTTAATCTGATTAAATGTTAGATGAAGCATGTCTGAAACAAACAGCCTGAAATTGATTTAGTTACTGTAATATTGCTATAAAAACACTGACAATCCTGACAGCGGACCGTTCTTCGTTGTGCACTGATGCACTAAATGAATTAGTTCAAATAGTTTGAAACAGACGTATAACTTCCTCACCGTTTGTAGTATTGTATATGTATTGTATATGTATTGTATATGTTAAACTGTGAACCTTGTAGTAGTAGTAATAGTAATAATAATAACAATAATAATAAATAACACTAATAATAATAACAATAATATGAACAATAACAATAATAATAATAAAAATAATAATAAACAACACTAATAATAATAACAATAATAAGAACAATAATAATAATAATTTATTTTATTTATTTTTTTATTTTACATTTGTTGACCGGGATAGTCCGACTGGATGCATGTCCATTTTCAGCGGAGGCACGGGGAGAAAAGCTCCAAGGGTAAGCAGATACAGCATTACATAATACCAGCATTACATATTGCAAACAGACTATTTACAAAGATTACATAAGTAAGCAAGTTAAACATGTTCCACAGGTTACAGTTAGTCCTGAGCACAAGTCAGGATTAAATTAAATTACACAGTAAACTGGTTAACAGATTTTTACACATTCAAGTTAGCCAGGCTTGATACATTGACATAGCCAGTTAAGTGACAAATGTTGTTTGAGTCTAGTTTTAAATTGACCTAAGGTGGAAAGTAAGGCAATATCAGCTGGAAGAGAGTTCCAGGATCTACTTACAGAGTTTGCAAAGAGAAAATCACCAGCTGTGTTATTAATTTTGCTAGTCTGAATTAGTAGTTTGTTAGAGGATCGAAGCGGTCTAGGATTGTTATAGGGGGTGATAATATTTTTAAGTGCAGGAGTATTGTCCGGATTATAGAGGATTTTATAGGCCATAATCAGTTGGTTATACTGGATTAGGCTAGGTAGTTCAAGCCAACCAAGCTGATTTAGATTGATGCAATGATGTGTCCTAAAAGGCAGCCCAGTGGCAAACCTGGCAATGTGGTTGTAGCAAATTGAGAGTTTGTTAAGGACAGTCTTGTTCAAATTCGAGAGTAGAGGGATGCATACAGAAGGGTTGAAAGAAGGTGAGAGCGAGCTATGGCAATTTTAGCTGGAGGGTTAGGAAGGCTTTTATTCTGTATAGTGACCCTAGTTTTTTATTGATGGTTTTGATAGTTTGGTTAACATGTAGGTCAAATTTGAGATTATTGTCTATGATGACACCTAATAGTTTTGTAGATGGGTCAGGGGAGATTATTGTGCCATCATTTGATTTTATGGTAAAGGTGAAAGCGGTAGACCTACGTGTTGGTGAAAATAACAGCATTTTAGTTTTTTTGGGATTTAGGATCAGATGATGTTCAAAAAGCCAGTTTTCTATTGTATTAAAGGTGGTCTGGGTAGCTGACCATAACTCTACTGGAGATGTGGCTGAGCAAATCAGAGTACAGTCATCAGCATATTGGATACAGCTGACTTTTGGGATGACAGTATAAAGGTCTTTAATGAAGATGGAGAACAGCAAGGGCCCTAGTATAGAGCCTTGTGGTACTCCGAGGGTGTTAGGTATAAGGTTAGAGAGTTTGTTCTGCCAGAGGACAGCCTGCTGTCGACCATTCAGGTAGGATTGAAACCATTGGAGGGCTCCAGTATCTAGACAGAATGTTTGCAGGGTGTGGATTAAAAGTTGGTGATCAACCATATCGAATGCCTTGGAAAGATCCAAAAAGAGGGCTGAGGATATATAATTATTGTTGCAATTATGGTTTATGGTGTTAGTAAAGGCTAGGAGGGCTGAAGTAGTGCTGTGATGAGGACGGAAGCCATGCTGAGTGTCTGCCATAAGGCGATTTTGGATTAGGTGGTGCATGAGTTGTCTATGATTACATTTTTCCATAATCTTTGCAAGTGGAGAGAGTATAGCTATCGGCCTATAATTGGAGAATTCAGTAGAGCTGCCTCCTTTGTGAAGTGGGATTACATAGGATATTTTCCAGATGGTGGGAATTTTAGCTTCTACTATGGTTCGATTGATTAGTATTGAGACGGGGTAAGCAATAGCATCAGCTGATTTTTGTAGGTACTCGGCAGAGAGTTGATCAGCAGAGAGTGTAGTGGGTTTTAATTTTTTGATCAAGGTACGGATAAGTGAAGTGGCGACTGGTTGGAAGCTGAACGCAAGTAGGTTTCTAGGGGTGCTACTTTCAGGACCAGGGGAGCTAGGAGGTAGTTGGCTAGCTAGGGCTTGAATTGTCTCAGTAAAGAATTGGTTAAAACTATCAGAAACATCTTCAGGGGCTTTATCAATAGTAGCAGCAGGGATTGGGGTTGAAGTTTGTCCAGGATGTAGTAGATTATTTAAACCTGCCCAAAACTTCTGAGGGTTATTTTGATTTACTGTCTGTAAATTACAGTAGTATTGTTTTTTGTCCTGTAAAATTGATTTTTTTGGTTTCGTTCCTGGATTGCCTGTATTTAATGTGATCTTGAGGGTCTTTAGAAGAACGCCATAAAGCCCATGCTTTGTTTCTAAGGGTAATTTTGAGTTTTGACTCTTTAGAAAGCCATGGCACAGTTTTTGCCTTTGTTCTCTTTGAATGAACAGGTGCATGTAAATCAAGGATCTCAAGGAATTTGTTGTTAAAGTATGCTACTGCTTCCTCTAAAGGGAGGTGTTTTAGAATAGACCAATTACATGAGTTTAGTTCTTGTTGGAATTTGGCAGGGTCAAAGTTTTTATTGTTTCTAACCTTTCTGAGTAAGGGTTGTTGGGAATTAATGGTTTTGTGCTTAATTACATATGTGAGAACGTGATTGCTTAGGCCATTAAGGAGGGTACCAGAGGTGTACAGTTGGGGGTGACTGTTTATGAGTACCCAGTCAAGTATACTTTCTTTTTGGTTGGGTTTACCTATCCTGGTAGGGGTGGATATGATTTGTGTAAATGCATGCAGGTTAATATGGGTGGTTGGGGATTCTAAGGAACAGGTGCCCCAGTCTATGTTAAAGTCTCCAAGTAGTAGGGTTTCTTGGGGGTAGTGACATGATAACCAGTGCAGGATATCTTCAAATGTAGATATATTGTTACCTGGGGGAATGTACATACAGATGATATTAATGCATTTATTTTTATTAAGTTGCAATTTGGTGGCAAGAATCTCATAGTTATTAATCTGAGGAGGTTGTATTACATCTATGGTAACATTCAACTCAGATTTATAGAGTACAGCTACCCCACCCCCTTTCCTTGAAGCACAATCCAGCCTGTGTATGTTGTACCCAGGTGGTAACACTTCATTGTCTTTAGTGTTAGGTTTTAACCAGGTTTCAGATAAACAGAGAATCTCAGGGGAGTGGACATCCAGAAGTGCATGCAATTCATGTACCTTGTTATTAATGCTTCTAATATTGAGATGACAGACTAGGAGAGAGTTAGTTGGCCTATTAATTGTAGGTTTGTAGCTTAGATTACAAGTAGAGGGGGTATGTGTATCTGAAGTGAGTGGGCCAGGGTTGGGGTGAATATCACCACCAAGTATTAGGTTGAGTCTATACTTGATGATGAACTTCAGGAATTTGTTTATTAGTTTGTGGTAGTGTTTGGATCTAGAGCTAATGTGCCTTGGGTTGAGATGTTGATAGACTGAACAAGATGTTGGATAGGATCTGGTACTGTAAGTATGGTTGAAGGTGGAAGGATTTACAGCTGGGGTGATAATAATAATAATAATATTATGATGATGATGATGAAAATGGACCCAGGAGTAGGACTGTAATGCAGGCACTCATTGTTATAATCCATATACAGGGACACAGTGCACTAGATGATGCAGTGTGTGTTAGCCACATCACATCCTTCTGTGTTTAACCACTAATGACAAGTAGGACTCTTGTCAGTGCTCGTTCTGGACACAGGGAGGATTTAAGATCAAGTGGAGAGGCACAGCCACCATGAATGCAAGTATGTCCTTTTGTTTTAATGTTGCAGTCTTACAGTTTGCAGCTGTGATGGTTTTTTACACTGGATCACCAGTGTCATCACAGTTAAACTATACTGGCTGTGGTGGGGTCTGAGTATATGAAACAAGCTGAAAACATCAATATGGACAAGGCTGCAACATTTCACTGGACAACAACTGGAAGTGTACACATGCAAAAGGTGACAGTTTTGTGTGGGGTTTGGTCTGTGTGTGAAAGTACATTGACTGCTATCTCTTGATCAATGTTAAAGAACTGCATAGGTTGAGGAGGTGTATGTCAATGAAAGAAGCTGAATAAATTATAATAGAAATACTTCTTTCATTTGCTCAAAAATAATTGTCACAGTTGAACCCAGTTAGAAAGTGGTTAGTCTGCATACATATGTATGGAAGAGATAATCTATGTGTGAAAGCAGCTACTTTATTGTCATTTGCCACAGCAAAACAATCATAGCTGGGACAAAATTATTTGTGTGTGCCAATCAAGTTGAATATATTAGTATGGGCGTTCATTTATTTGATCACAGTCAAATATCTGAGATGTACCTAGTCAAAAAGTGATAATGGGGGGGGGAGGGGGGGCTTAGTCTGTGTTTCAGAGGTTCATAGTTTTGTAGGTACTTACTAGGCTATTGATATTTGAGGATCTTATGGAGCCTATATCTTTATACACCCAAGGAAGTTTGTGACCCTTATATTTACATGCAGGTACCTCAGAGAAGAGCCAAGCAAGACTATATTAGAACAGTTACACGCTTTCCCTATCCATGGGGCCAATGCAGCTAAACCAGGTGTGAATATGTGGTTCACATCCATTTGTCCAAATTACATTCGAGTAGAGCAATTATTTTGCTTTATGTGGAATGGAAGACTGTTCCATAGAAGCAGTATTCTCTGTAATACAAACTATCCTGCCAACATGTTCTATTTATTTTGCAAAAGAGATTGAGATCCCTTGAGTGTCTTTGACACCACTGGGATTGTGAATGCATAATAAGTCAGATAGAATAGGTTTTATTGAAGCTCTGTATCCATGGCACAGGTCACCTCTCAGTACTCTACAGTATATGATATTGAGAAGAGGGACAAGGCTTTGAGATAGTCTGCATAGTCTTTACAACTTAGGCCCTTGAATTTTAAATGAGAAAGCACTGTGGCCATTCCAGTGTTTTAACAGATACAGACTGAAGGTGGCATTATACTCAATGAATGGCCTAATGGGTGCTGAGCAAAATGATTGCATTCCTAGATCCAGATGTAGCACCTTTAGATATAAGCTGTGCAGTGAAAAAGATCTTCTTACAACAGTAGATATGTGGTGATGAAAGGACAGTTTATTTTTGACATAGATTCCTACATCCCCAAGTACAGGATAACAGAGGTGATTTGTCAATTTGATAGTTACAAGAGGAGTTATGCTTGCCAAAGGATAGAATTACACACTTGTCGGCATTTAGTTTTATTCCATTGTTTTGACACAGGCTATTTGTTTGAGACAGTTATCTTGGAGGATCTTGATGTCCTCTGAGAAGTTTCTGATGACACTAGGTTTGCAGTCATTTGCAAATATGGTTATCTATAAACCATTAACATTAATTTTGACCTCCAAGAAGTAAATACCAAAGAGGAGTAGCCCGAGGACTGAACCCTGGAGCACACTGCTAGTGACAAGTCTTTTGAGGGAGATAGAACTGCCCACCCTAACTTCCTGGGTTCTATTTGTGAACCAGTTTATTATGTAATGAGTTACATAAGGATGGACATTTAGCTGGCAGGGTTTATCTATGATACCTGAGTGAGACATGGTGTTGAAGGCCTTTGCAAGGTCTAGATATGTGGTATGCACTGTTTTGCCTTCATCTATTGCTTCAATAACTCTTTCAAAGAAGCTGGCCATGTTAACTAAGCAGGATTTCCCTTGACGAATCTGAAATGGGTAGGCCTGAGAGACTTTAGATTACCTATCTCCTTATTTATTAATTACATAATGATCCTTCCCTTAACCTTACAGATGAGATTGGTTAGGTTTACTTATTAATTGCATAATGATCTTTCCCTTAGCCTTACAGATGAGATTGGTTAGGTTCAGGGATCTATAATTACCCAGGTTCATTGAAGCACCACCTTTCTGTAAGGGAATGACAGTTGTTGTCCTCCATTCATCTGGCATGAATCCTGTTTTGAGCCTGATATTGAATAGCTTTTGTAGAGGATCAGACAAGTCATATTTTAGGCTGACCAGCCTGATATGTTTTCTGGCCCCATAGATATAGTGATACTGGCCTTGTATAGCACATTGAGGACTTGTTCTTGTGAGATTTGAGGGGGAGGTATAGGTGTGAGCATGTGATCTGAGAATATTTGGGAGGGGGGTGAAGGTTGAACTAAATGTGTCTGCTAGAAGATTGTCTATGTTCTCTGGCTGCAAGAATATGACAACATTTACTACCAGCTCTGCACAGAGCTTGGCATTGTTTCTGAGTTGTTCACCATAATTAAATAATGCTTTGTGGTTATCCTTTGCTGGGTAGCTATTTTTACCTCATACCTGGATTTGTTTGATTTGATCTAGGTCAGGAGTTCTTTGTTTAGTTTAGTAAGAGTATTTTTTGAATCTTGATAGATTAATTTTTGTGTGCAAATGTGTTTTTTTTAATTTATTACAGAATAGCCTGTTTATATTTGGGTTCCAACATAGAGGTTTATTTTTGAATGTAGTGTTGTATTTGTTTCTGAAGGGAACAGGTGCATCTATGTAGCTATTTACATGTGCACAGAATTTGTCAGTGAAGGAGTCTTCAAGATGGAAGGCATTTTGAATTCAGCCAGATCATCACAAAGTTGTAGTAGACTAGTGTTTACATAATTTCTGAATACTGAGGCATTGGAAGATGCTTCTGGCTTTAGTTTTATGGTAAATGTGATTGACTTGTAGTCTGAGTTGCCTGGGGAAGAAGTTACAATTGATGGGGAACAAGCCTATTCTACTGTATGAACAACAAAACAACCGTGTGCACACAATAAGATGGGACTGGATGCTGCTGACAAATCATCATCTACTAAATGATGATTCAGTGACTGTCAAGCACGTCAGTGGTGCTGTTGTTCACAAAAATTACAGCACAGATTGCAGTTTTCTTTAAGTGGAATGGCTAATGTACACCCCCCAAAAAACACAGACTCTTCTTTTTGATGTAATCAGCTTTGAGCTCAATGTATCAAAAAACTTGAAATGTGTTCTGACTCAATTCTGTTGTTCCACCACATTTTGCTGAAAAAAGCAGTACAACGATTTGTATTAACTGCATATCGGGCTTGACATGCTGAATACAATACACTGAATGACCTCCTGCTATGATTCGAAATGTGGTGCTCAACTATTCCAGATTACCTAATTATCTTGGATAACATGACCATGCCTGTTAACATCTTAGTGCAAGAAATCTGGACAAAGCCTAAAGTAATGGGTGGCCAACAACCCAAAAATAGGAACAGATTTTAAATATTTCTCTTATAAACGTAAAAAAATTGCTGGAATAACAGGATTTCTGATAGTATGCATATTTCTGAAGGATATGAAGTCTGAAACTCAAACATTTGTCATTATTTAGTGACTTCAGTACTCAGTGGTTTGGCAGAAAAACACAGATTTCATGAGGAACAGACTAAAAACATGAGGTGAAATCTGGACAGTTTAGATGCACATGAGGCATGCCTATTGAGCATCTTGTAAGCTACACAGTGGAAAAAAATCATTGCTGTTTATTACATTGATTCTACAATGCATGGTTTTGTGACCCAGAAATGCAGAAGGTGAAGCAGGTGAGCTGAAACTGCAGGGGCTGTCAGGTGGATAATTTGTGCATTACAAGAGGCAATAAAAATAATTGGCTAGAGCTGTGAAGCATCGTCAGCTGGTACATCGTGTAGTTTCTTGTCACGTGATTTGTGGGGGTTAGTCTGTGGAATTATCAGGAGTAGTTATTACTTAGTAGCATGCTATTTTATTTCTGTCAGCCCTGACTTTATAGAAGATATTTCAAATTCCTATCCTGTTGTACATCTTGTGGCTTCTTCCAGATAATGAAGCTCTGAAACTGCTTTAATGGTTGAAGTTCATACCAAATATAATGTTTACTTGACTATTGCTATTGTTACGTCAGTGTATATAATCCAGGTAAGATGCTATATTTTATGCTCATCAGTATTCTGTTTCTGCCATTTCTACTTGACTGAATGCATCATCTGGCAGGTAAACGACATGCTGAATCCATGCCATAAGTAACTGCCTCTAGCTGAGTGTCATGCTATTGCTCTAATTTGTTTTTGTAAATGCAAGTAAAATTACAAACAAAATTATATATTCTCTTTAATCAGAGGCACATTTTCAGTTGCACAGTTGTATACTTGTTTAACATAAGTAACACAAATTCTTAGATCTTTTTACCAAAAATCAAGATGTCTGAGAAATGCCTTGAAAGTAGGGTGGTTAACAGAAGTCAGCACCCTACTTACATTATTTACCTCAAGGTGCAGTAACCTCTGAACTGACATAATTCGATAGATGGAGTATGGGACTATGTTCCCTGTCTGCATTTACTTTGCCATGTACAGTGGCTGGCAGAATAAATTCACAGAAGATATTATATGCATTGCTCAGGCATGCTATATTTGGTAACCAGTGGTGTTGGAGTGGTTCATTTGAGAAATGTGTTGATGCATGCAGTTTTCATTAATAAAATTAATATATACCAATACGTTTTGAGCAGCAGGTTATGCCAAAGTTCATAGGTTCATAGATGATTATTAGGCTAATGGCACAAGACCCTTTACAAGGACAGGCGATAATACCCAGGATATGACAATATTATATCTTAATTCCCCAGATATGGGATGGGGTAGTATCAGGGAAGTAGGTCTTTGGGTGGTGGAGTCCTGAATCATTTTATAGACTGCCTCTGTCCATAAGGGACATGTGCAGTACCCCAGGAGTGAATTTACAGCTCCCCATCCATTTATCCAAATTATTTTTGAAAGTGAGTGAGGGATGGGCTTTGTTTTACGAAGATGGGAAGTTTATTCCATAGATGAGGTAGATTCTGGTACATGAATCTGTCTCTCCAGCAAGTTCTATTAGTCACAAATAAGGTTTAGGTCCATGGAACGCATAACCCTTGTATAATTTTTCTTACAAATATGTAACATTTTCATCAGAACTGGATCAAAAAAATTCCTTGTAAGTCAGGCATATATCCCCTCTCAATAAATGATATTAGATGGAGTAAAGGAATAAGGCCTTTAGTCGGTCTGCATAAAACATGTGTCTTACACTTTGTATTTTATTAGCGAGAAACCTCTGGGGCTACTCCAGCTGGTGTAAGCGCTTGGTTAGGCACATGCAGAAGGGAGCATTGTACTTGATTACGGGCCTGATGAGGGTCAAGTACAATGGCAATATGACATCCTTTGATCTTGATACCATGCCTTTACTTATAAATTGAGCCACACAGAAGGATTTCTTCACTACTGTAGCTACCTAGTAGTCAAAGTTTTGGTTACTGTCTATCTGTGTTCCTAAGTCCCTCACCACTGGGTCTACTTGTAGGGGTGTGCCATTAAATTATAATTTGCAGGGATTTCTGATTTACAGAAGGGTATGATTATGCATTTTTTAGCATTTAGTCTCAGACTATGGTTTTGGTACCAGTTGTTTGTCCTTTTTAGGTCTGTTTGTCAGATGTCAGCATTATTTGAAGATTCAGTGATTGCTCCCAGCTTACAGTTGTCAATGAACTTGGTGAGCCAGAGGGCCCCAACATTGACCTTCACTTTAGAGAAGTATATATCAAACAGGAGGGGTCCCAACCCTAAGCCCTGTTGGACACCGCTAGTAACAGGTTTCTTATCAGAGGTGAGTTCACCTATCTAGACAACATGTGTCCTGTCAGTGAGCCAGTTTGCTATCCATTTGACAATCTAGGGGTTTATGCCTAACTTAGCAATTTTATCTATGATGCCCAAGTGGGGGATTGTGTTGAAAGCTTTGGCCAGGTCTAGATAAGTGGCGTGTACCATTTTACCCTCAAACATAGTCATGGTGACTTTCTCAAAGAAGGCAGTACATCCTTTTGACAAAGCCAAATTAGGTCTGGTCCAGTGTTTGGAGAGTTCCTAATTCATTATTGATCAGGTCCATGATAATTGTGTCCATGGCCTTGCAGGTAAGACTGGTCAAGCTTATGGGCTTTTAGTTCCCTGGGTCAGTTGATGGGCTCCCCTTGTGCAGAGGGAAGACTGTTGCAGTCTTCAATTCCTCTGGGACAAAGTCTGTATGGAGACTGTGGTAAAGGAGGGCTTCTAGTGGCTCTGATAGATTCTGTTTTAAGCTATTTAAGAGGGATCCTCTGGAGGCTGTGTTTTTGGCTTTAATGAGTGCAGTAAGGACCTGTTCCCTCCTAATGACCGGTAGGAGGATGACTGAAGGTATTTCTTTGGATGTGGTAGGAGGTGATGCTGTGGGAGGGAGTTTGAACTGAACTTGTCGGCCAACAGTTTTGCTATAGCTTCAGGTTGGGTGTTGTGTTGCTGTTCGTGATTAACTTGGCAATTGCTGAATGTTTCCCCTGAGGTTACGAACAAAAAAAAAAAAAGTCTTATGGTCATTTTTCCCCTGTGAGAATACCTTTGCTTCATAGTTTGCTTTGGCAGATTTGACCAGCTCTCTAATTTGTTTCTTAAGACAGGTGAGTGTCTTGTTGCACTGTTTTGTCTGTTACTTCTTGGCTTTGGAGAGGTTTTATTTTCCTTTTGTTGCATAGCCTATTTTAGCTAGGGGTCCACCAGGGTGGTTTATTTTTGCCTGTTAATCAAAGGTTTGACTTGGACAGGTACTACCTCCTCTATGCAGCTATGAATGTGGTTGTACAGTGCTTTTGTGTACACCTCGGAGTATGCCTCAGTGTCATCCAGGTTCAGACAGACTTGAAAGTTTAATAAGCTGTCACTTAGTTTGAGTTAATGGGCCTTAGCAAAGTTCTTAACAGGTTTGGAGTTTGCTGAGGGTTCAAGGTTAGTTTTAATACTAAAGGAGATAATTTTGTGGTCAGATCTTACCAGGGAGATGTTAGTGCATGGGAAGGAGCAGCATCTCCCCATGTTTGTAAGTAGTAGGTCTAGGATATTTGGAGCTAACTAGTTGTCCAAGGTTTTTCTATTGATGAGGTCCAAAATCCTCTGAGCAAATGAATTATGGCTTGCAGTTCATGGATGGGTAGATGAAGTCAGCCATAAGTATGGTAGTAGGCTGAATGTTCAGAGATTCCAGTAGGTTTAAGTAGGAGGTGTGATATTCCAGACTCATGTTAGGGGATCTATAGCTAGCAGGGACATGATAGGGGGTCACACATATGGTTAACTGCACATGCAGGGCATGCAGCAGCTCAAGCAAGTAATTTTGTTGGACCAGTCTAGCAGTGTACTTGTCCTTTATGAATGCTGAGACACCTCCTCCCTTTGTTTTATCCTGAGCTGAGGGGGATTGAATGTATGAAAGGCACTGTAGCTTTTGATAGCTGGGGTGCTTTCCATGGTTCTGAACCATGTTTCTCTGACTACACATATGTCAGCAGTCTCCAAAGTGAGGAGTGCCTCCAAGGAGTGCAGCTTTTTATTTAAACTCCTAGCATTGAGCAGCAGTACCTTTACATAGTTATGAGTGATTTTTGTTAAGTTGGAGGGTTTAACAACTTGGCAGTGCCTAAAAAATGCACTCTGGGGATACATAAAGTTTTTGTCAATATCTGGAAGCCAAGAGGTGACAAATGCAAACCATCTCTGGCAAAGCGTCATGGTTTGTCAGTCATGTCTTCCAAGGCTGACAGATATTGCATCCCCTTCTTATGGCACCAGAAACTAAGCCAATTGTTGAAGTCAAGTCATGTTTTGCTGGTACTGTGACATCATCATTGGTGAAGGTATGATGCTACTCAAGGCTAGAGTCATAGCCGCCTACGACACATATAAAGAGAGCTCCATCATGTCTCTCTTCATATAGTGCAGTGAGGTATGTCTTAGGCTGTTTACATCCACATGGACTATGACCATGTCATAATGGTACTTGTGGTTTAAAGACCTAAGTGCATGTGTGATCTGTTGGATCCTGGCTCCAGACAGACAACTCATTGTGATCGTCTCTTTGTTTAGCCTGGTAAGGGGGACATCAGTATGTCTTACAATGGAATCACCAATAACTAGAATGTTTGGGTGTGTGGTGTGTTGCTTTGGGCTTGAAAGTGCGGCTACTATAATTTTCAGAGTTATGTCTTGTGTGAAATGCTGGGTTTTTTTTGAGTGTTTGAAGGGCCACTGAGAGATGCTTTTAGGTGGTCTTGGAGGTTTGGGTAGATTACAAATGAGTACCTTTGCATATGCGGGTCTATGTGTTTGTTCCTTGGTGTTGGTAATGAATGTTTTGAGTGTAACGCCGACAACCTGGTTTGCATTTTTCGTGTGTGCATGTGAGAGCTTTTCCCACAAATGACAATGTTTATCTACATCTCTCACACACTGTGTTTGTATGTTCTAAAATTAAATGGTTGTCAGTGAACATGAGGCAATTACTAGACTGCCTCAGGATGCCCATATCCACCAGGCCAGAAGTAGAGCACCTATCCATTATACCAGATCCTTAGTGGATGGGAAGAAGTAGGGGAGAGTCACTTAAAGGTCTAAGTGAGAGTGTTTAGTAGTATATTATTAAATTACCTGCAGTGGTGCTGCACTCTGCACAAACTGGCAGCTCTTCAAGCATCTATTAACAGTGGGAGACTATGGAGAGCGTTTCCTACAGAGGATTTTAAACTGGAGTAGTTTGCTAAATATACAAAACACTGGTAACCATGTTTAAGAGATGCACGAATGTGAGGCTTTTGTACCAGCAGGATGAAAGACTTTTACACAGTTGCAGTGTATGCTATAGTAGCATATACTTGTAAGTCTTTATTGCGGATGCTAAGTACACCATGTAATATACTGTACCTGATGGTAGCTTATGTGATAGGTGTGTGGCTGTTAGAGCAAGAAGGCTCTGAGCTGTTAATAAGCTGCTTCCAATAGTCAAGGGTACAGGATTTGATTCTTTCCACCTCCATTTGCCTACTGTGTGACTTTGAAAAAGTCACTTGACCAATCAGTGCTACCAGATCACCCCCTGAAAAGGGACAGTTGTATCCAATAGGCTTACCTTTTCAACAAATGTATAAAATAAAAAACAAATTTGTTTCAAATCTTAGCATTTTGGTGATATTAATGATACAGACGTCTTTAACATGTGATTTGTATGGTATTCATTGTAGTACTTTGTAAGTATGTGCATATTAATGTCCAGCAAACCACAGCACACTGATATCCATTGAACCTTTTATTATTTTCCAAAGATCCTGATTCCATACTGTAGCCCTCAGCAACTCACATAACCTTCTGCATCCACAGTTTCCTTTTGATAGAAACTTAAATGCTCCAGCCTGTTTTCTTGCTTACTAAAAACATGTTGGTATATTGAAATAATTATTTTTGGTTTACCGCTTTTGATTTATATAACACAAGCCCAAATCACCTTGCAAAATGCAAATTAAGTTCAAGCTCAGCTGACAGTTACTTGCAAAAGTGAGTAAAGGGCAGTATTAGTCTCTTATTCACCATAATAAGATTTCCTGTAGTGCTTGGCCATCATGAATTGAGCACAATATGCACTGTCCATCCAGCTGTTAACAATGTACTCATACTCTTAATATACTTAATGCTTGCAGGTTTTAAATACTTTTTTCTGTTTTGCCCATTTTCTCATTAAATAAGAATCTGTGGGTATGAATATATAAGATCATATGAAATTCAAGGCAACTGAGCCTTGCAACCATTCATGCTTTACCAGTGTCCATCCTCAGACTGTACCTCTTCTCTCAAGGTGGGCCAGGCCACTGGGGTGAATTTATAAATACGTATCCGATCATCTAGCTCCTGGTTGAAGGAAGACAGAGTTGCAGATGGATTCTGTTTCAGAGATGTAGAAGGTGCTGTGTAATGAACCTCTCTCCACCATGTTTTATTTGTCTGCTGGTGAAGATTTATGTCATGGATTCTTGTACTTGTGGGACTACTTGATTTATGGACATACAAGTTAGCCAGGGCTGGGTCCCTGATGGCTTGGGAGGCAAGGCATAGGTCCCTTATCAGGAGTCTGTAAGATACTAAATAGAGGGTCAGCACTTCCAGCATTTGCTGGTAACTTAGGGTTTTAAGCCAGTGATCTTGGTTAGGAACAGCTGGAGTTGTGACGTCCTTCCTCTGGGCCAGTGATGAAGGACTCTCAGTCTTCACGATGGACACTGGTGAGGGACATTCACTTGGAACAAAAATGGATACAGACAGTATTTCCAGATGTAGATCTCTGAAACAAGCACTATTTCCCTTAAGAGCACACAGGGAACATACTCTTGTCCTAGGGCTGGGTTTCCCTTTCTCTCACCAGGCCCCAAATAAGACTCCACACTGACCACAGCTGTAAAGTTGAGTCCTCAGCCAAGTATTCCAAGCCAAGTCCTCCACGACCTTCTCTGTCCAGTGCTCTGTGTGCCTGCTCCAAGTAGCTGACACCAACACTCTTTGAGATTTGATTTTCACACACACACGCACACATGCACAGACAAACACACACACACACACACACACACACACACACACACACACACACACACACACACACACACACACACACACACACACACACACACACACACCACTTGGGAAAGGCTGGGATAGAATTACTAGCTATGCCTCCTCTGCCCAGACTATAAGGTAGGTACTGTCACCAGAACACTCCAAAGCCAGCTACTCTAAGCCTCTTACAAGGGCACCCAATTATACTAAGTGAAATTAATACTAATACAAATGGTAGTGTTTGACCACTGCAGCAAGGCTTTCAGAAGTGGCCACAGTGTCACCAAATAAATATAAGCACTCTCAAAGGTTAATATATTCTCTAAAAGACCAGCCTCGCTGAAAAGTTTAAATATATGTAATAATAAATAATAAAAGAACATGAAAATACTAAATATATACTTAGCATAAACACCAGAGTTTCAATCACAGGCAATATTAAAAAGAATACAGATGGATAGAGTCACACAGAAAAACAGTACTTAACTAATCTCGCTATATTTTCCTGACTGGTCTAAAGAATTACTATTCCCTGGTTACTTACTAAAGATAATGTGGGTATGTGGTCTTCTTTGTCAGGTTTCACAAACAGACTGCTCTGAGACTTCTGTCTCATCTAGTATTAAAACATAATTTCACTGCTGGATTACAGAATGACATCGCATACATCTGTCATCTGACTCTGGTTCCCACACTACTCCCTTTACTAGAAACTCAGCCAGAATCTAGCACATATGTGTTACCATATACACAACACACAGAGCTTTGCTAAGATGTGTTATAGCACCTGGAAGCTATACAACCATTTTAAAAGTTCCACCCTTTCAGGGTAGCAATGACTATACCCCTAAGGACAATATGGTAGGATTCTTAGTCCTAGTTTTCACAGATATTTTATCTCTGGCTGCAATCAGAACTGTAAGATATAATACTTATAGCCTAAACCAGGTAATTATGTCAGACTATTTTTCAAAGTTGGCTGGACTGAGATTAACCTCTTCTCTTCCATTATCCTCTATTACAATATATTAATTTCAACAGTTACAATACAGTCGGATATACAGGTGCAATTATTTTCCATTCAGCAGGACCCACTGTTGGTACATTTTTAACACAAGCATCTTTACAAATACATTTTTAATATAAGCACTTGTAGAAATCAGTTTGATATACAAATGACATATACTTCTTTACAAAAAATAATCTAGCTAAGTTGGCATATATTACACATGCACTGCCCTACTCTCTTTGGTATAGCTGGCACTACCACACATCATCACAGGGATCTTTCTAGTTTTTAGATATGTCTAGTGAGGTGTATCCCAAAGGGAATACCATATTCAATAATTGGCCTAATCAGTGCTGAATATAAGGGAACAATGATGTCTTTAGATCTACATGATATTCATTTGGCAATTAGCTGTGTTAAGAACTGTCAGATTACTGTCACTGCATGATGATCAAAGGGGAGAAAATTATCAATCCAAGCTCCAAAGGTCTCTAACAACATTCTTTGTTTGAAGTGGGGTATTATCAAAGCTTTATGCTGGGAGGGGTTATCTACCAAAAGTGACAGTATTACACTTTTTGGCATTTAATTTGAACCATTTTTAGTACATTGGATATTTATGAGTGTAAGTTCTAGTTTAAGGGAATGGGTGTCTGGGGGGAGGGGATTACTTCACAATAACTGCCATCTTGAAGTCATCTTCAAACTTGGTTAGCAAGAAGTCTTATTTCATGGTTTGGAGATCAGAAAAGTAAATGTTGAAAAAAACAAGTCCCAGTGCTGTCTCTTGTGGAACACCACTGGTCATCTTCATACTCTCTGATGAGGCACCTGCTATCAGCCCCATCCAGGTTTTATATTTATTTATTTATTTATTTAACATTTGTTTACCAGGAAAGTCTGACTTGGAACAAAGCCAATTTTCAGCAGAGGCCCAGGGAGAAACGCCCCAGACACATGTCTTTGTAATGTAGGAGGAAACCGCAGCACCCAGAGGAAACCCACATGGATGCAGGGAGGAGATGCAGACTCTACACAGAAGGCACCCCAGCAGAGAATCGAACTGGAGAACCTCTTGCTGTGAGGTGACAGCAGAACCGGTCCACCACTGTGCATATTTTAGACATAGAGATCTATTTGTTATGCATGTAGCCTTCTAACTGTGCTAGCACAGGAAATAGAGTTAATTGCTTGGCCAGGTCAAGATGGGGTTATGCTCAGTATGACCATTGTCATGAGCCTGTTACCATTTCAAAGAAGTTAATCAGATTCATTAGCAGGATCTACCCTTGACAAAGCAAAACTGTTGCGGGTTTAGCCCTGATGTGATTTTTAATGCCATAGTTTATCAGGTCCATTATAACATGTACTGTGGCTTTGCAAGTGAGACACACCAGACAGGTGGGTCTATAGTTCACAGGGTCAGTGGTGAGGACCACCCTTATAGAGTGGCATCACTTCTGCTGTGCTCCAAACCTCAGGGACAAAGCATCAGCAATCAAATGTCAGTAAAGAAAAACAAAGAAGAAAAACATTATTTACCTGTGTGACACTACATTTTGGGGAAATAAAACCTCCAATCACAATTTTCTTGGTTTAAATTATGTTCCGTCTTTGATCTTGTCAAACTAAGTACTGATAAATCAGGTATCCACAAGTAGTCATATTACCCACTAGTATATATTACATTGCATTTAAGTGGTCTGATGTATGTATGTGATCACAGGATCACAGGAGATTTCTAGGCTAATGGCTCTGGAGCCCTTACAAGCCTAGCCAAGAGTTTATCCCCAAAAAAGAAACCTCAGTCAGCACCTGTCACCCCTGTCAGTGAGGGACACAGGTGGAACCCCTGTGGCTAATTTGTGGTTGCCCATTGAGTACAATTGCCCATCCACTCATCAAGGTTGCACTTGAAGAGGGTCAGCGATATACTCTGTTTGTCGTGTATGGGGAGTCTATTCCAGAGATGGGGCAGCCTGTGGGAGACAAAAATGTCTCTCCAGCAGGTTTTGTTAATGTCATATATTAGATTTAAGCCTTTCGGTCTGGTACTATGTGAGGAGTTAGACTTACGGATATGGAGTATCTGTAGTACAGCAGGATCTGAGATTGCCTTGTAGGCGAGACACAGATCACCTCTGAGCAATCTGTACAGTACAGAGTAGAGTGATAGTGATTTGAGCCTGTCCACATAGGACAGGTGTTGGAGGCTATGGATTCTGTTTGTGAGGTATTTCTGTGGCCTTTCCAGTTGGTGCAGGTGTTTGGAGAGGTACATACCAAACGGGGTGTTGTACTCAATGATTGGCTTAATAAGGGAGGAGTACAGAGAGGTAATAACATCCTTTTTTTTCTGGATGCAATCCCTTTACTTATGAGATGAACCAAGTAAAAGACTTTTCTGACCACTGCCGCTACATGATGGTCAAATGTGAGATTGTTGTTAACTTGTGTACCCAGGTCTCTCACCACAGGTGGTGTGCTTAGGGGGCTGCTGCTAATGTGGTAATCAGTAGGGGCCATGTTTTTGCTGAATGGTATGATAATACATTTTTTTTATGCATTTAACTTAAGGCCATGACTTTGGCACCAGTCATTTATTGCTGTGATACCCTCTTGAAGTATGTTAACATCATTTGGGGAGTCAATGACAAGTCTGCAAATCTGGTCAGCCACAGGCCTTTTGTCTTTGCCTGGACCTCTGAGAAGTAGATGCCAAAAATAGGAGTCCCAGGACAGATCCCTGGGGGGCACCACTAGTGACAGTTTGGCTGCTGGAGGTAGAGGTACCTATTTTGACCTTGTGGGTCCTATATCACCCTATTGTGAATGTGTTCACACTCCTGCTTGTAAGGAAGAAAATAATGTAGCCAAATAAATACAGGCATTGCAAATCATAAAAAATGTGATTAAAGCATATATATCTTGTGTCATGTACCTTTAAGTAATCATGAATGAAATCTAGGAAAATTCTGAATATTCCGGATGAAGAAGAGAAACAAAACATACACATTTTCTTACAGTAAAATTAAGTTTTATGTGAAAGCCCATTGATATACAGCCTTACACATTTGGCATTCCTCTTTCTAAACAAATGACTTATAGGGCTTATCTCTGCAGTAGGTGCTTCTATGTATACTACTAAAGAATCTCACTCATGGTTTTCTGGAATGCACTGACTTACAAAAGAAGAATGATAAAATGTTAGTTAATATCGTGTTTGGTGTAAAGAGCTAAGCAGAAGATAAAGAGTTTTAAGAGTTTTATTTCACTAGGACAGAACACTGATCCACATGGACATTTTTAGACAACCCAGGAACACTGTCTAGTTAAGTGACTTGCTCAGAGTCGCATAGTAGGCAACTGCAGGCTGAAGGAATCAAACCCTGGGCTACAGAAAGGAGCTCATTAAAAGCACATACCTTTAATCCTTTGTGCAAAATGCCATGCTTAGAGTTAGAAGACGTAACATGACTAGGCTATGTTATGGTACAATGATGAGCAGACAGGGTAAGAGGATAAACAAAAAAATTAATATCTCAAGTTTTTTTTCATTAATCTGACCAATTCCTGTAGCATTTTGCAGAGATTCAGGTTTTAATTTTGGTGATATATATTTTTTTCAAAATCAAAAAGATGCACAATGTATTTGTCACAATATAGGTAATGCTCCATACCACAACATGATATTTAACATCTGCAATTAATATAAGAGGCTAAACCTTCTTTTTGTAACAATTTATAATTCCCATGAGTAAGAGCTGTTTGCAATACAAACATAGGCTACCACCAAATATTTAAACATAATACTGTTGCTTTTCGAATATGTGACCAGCCATGTCATATATAAACACAGTAAAACATTAACATTGTAAAGTACTGGTGTGTTTACATTCCTGTCTGCCAAGAACATTTGCTTCTTTTCAGAGTGTTGTAAAGTTCTTTGATGTCTGAGAGTTATGCTGAATAAATTGTTCAGTGTGTACCTACTTCTTAACATCTTTGCTCAAAAATTCTGGACAAAGCCAACAATAGGGAGACAAGAGTCAAAAATCAGAGATGTTTTTAAATATTAATCTAATTAACTTAAAAAAGTAGGTGGAATAATTGGTTTTGCATCAACACACATTTTGTTAACAATAAGTATAAATCTCTAATGTCTGACATTATTGACTAAATGTAATCCCAAGTAATTTACCAGAAATTCAAACCTTTTAGGAGGGTAGGATGAAAATATGAGGCAAAATTACAAACATTTGAGAGGTCTGATTGTGCATGCTGTTCCATTTTGAAGTCAATGATTACTGTTTCCTTTCATAGTCTATCACTACAGACGTACCTGTATAATGCAGATATGGTTCTCTTCAGTACTTTGGGTCTGGTGGGCTTTGGCTCTCCAGCCATATTAATGTCTGCAGAAAAATAAATAAATACAAAGAATATTAATCTCAAATAACTGCAAAGACATCCTATGTATATTAACATATCCTATAAATCTTTTCTCTTGCTTGTTTAAATAATGGATTGATTTTGAACTGCATCCATATGTCTGGGGGTTGTGATGTGCTCATCACATATGGTGCAATTATACATCCATTATCAGTGTGTCCAAGTGGTCCCATGGCAGTGTTACTCAGCATAAAGCTTCATTAAACCCATTTACACATGAAGGCAAAGAGTAAGCGTTTGACTTGATTAAAAGGGGATGACCTTAATCAACGTTATATGGAATGCCAATGTACGTGTGATAAATATATAAATGTTGTCATACTGAATAGGCAGACATCCAGGGTGGGAGCATAAAGCTAGAAATATATATATATATATATAGATTCACTTTATAAGCTCGAAATCATGAAATATCAAATTTCAGAATCTCGAGCCTATAAAGTGGAAATCCGAAAACCTTGAAAGACTAGAAGCACGAAATTCAAAATCTCGCATGTCGAAGACATTGAATTAGTGGTTCTGGTGTTGTGCTATGTGCATGGATTCAGGTAAGTGTTTTTGTTTAAGGGTTTTGGGCAGGGGCTGTGGTGTGTGTTAGTGTGTTTTGTTACAGTGATGTGTGTGTGCAAGGGGAATCTTGTTTGTGTGGTGGTGTTTCGTGTGTGTGTATGTAGTGCAACCTTGGAGTTAGAATATTTAAGTAGGGGGTGTGGGGGTGCAGGGGGGCTTGCCCCCCTGCATATAGTAAGGGTAGGTGTGTTTATTTAGTTGTGTGCGTGTGTGTTGTGTTGCTTTTTTGAAAGTGTCGGGAGGTATGTGTGTTTGTGTTTGTATGTGTTGTGTGCTGTGTGTTTTTGCGGTTTTGTGGTTTCGCGGTTTTGGGTATCGTGGTTGTCTGGTTTCAGTGATATGGACTTTCGACTTCATGGTCTCGAGATACTGAAATTCGATATTTCAGTATTTTGAGATTATGAAGTGAATCTATATAATTCCCATACAGCTTGTCTGAAATGCATCTGTGTGACTGAATAGGTTAAGAAGGGAAATGCAGAAATGAATAGCTATTATGACTGCTGTCCTTCCTCAGTCTGCAGATTTCAGCTATCTGTTTTTTTTCTAATTAACATTTGTAAACCATGTGAATTTACTAGGTACAGTGACCTCTTTTCAAAGATGTCTCTGAAGCATTGTCTGGTTAAATGCTTTGTTTTACAGTCACACACTTTTGCGGACATTGAGGGAATCGAACACAAAACTATAAGTTAATTTGCAGCTTGTATCCTTAATCTTCTGAGCTATTCTACTCCTAACCTGTGACTCACCTGATTGTTTTAAGGTTTACATATCCTGGTCTACTAATGTGTCTGATGTCACCCTTCATGTTGCTGGCATTTCCCCTTTATACCACCCTTTAAATGTCCCTGAAGTTGCTTTTCTTCTAGAAGATCTGTTACCGGGAGCCAATGCATGGAGCAGTGCCAATATGCCATACAAGATCAATATGATTATGTTTAGGAACTCACAAGACATTTTCACAAAAACTTTAGATGATCAAAAGACCTTATTGCATCAGTAATATGTCATATAAAGTCTACGAATGTTAATGGCAATGCTTAAAATTTAGCATATCTTTCTGTGAGGCTATGTTTTACAGAAAAATGTCCATTATTAGGAACAGGTTGTTATAACCCCTGGAAGCCAGTCTAGAAGTTAACTTTTCACAGAAAGATTCATTATGCACCAGCATTTAAGGGTTTTATACAAGCCTCAAGTGCAAGACATCTTGTGGAAAATGAATGATTTCTTATAAAACAGTAAAAAAGACATGGTATAAGTGCACTCTTTTATTAGAATCCTTTCTAATGATAAATGCCACTCCATATCAGAAGATATTGCTACATCAAATGCTTTCAAAATAACAACCTTTATGAAGATACAGCTAACATGCAGTTTGCATAGATTAAATACATTTAATGAGATCACTTTTTGAATTTCAGTTCAAAATTCAGGTAAATAAATAAAAAATGTAAAATAGAATACTTCTACATTGATTCAACACTTTCACCAGACTGTAATTGGTACTAATGCCATGGTGCACATTTTCTACTTGTACCACATTGTTACACTCAAAAGTTTCCATTTTCTCTAAGCAGGATGTTTCCCACGCATACCACAGCATGAAGTCAGGAAGGTAATGAGAAAGAAGTCTCAATTTTACTCACGATTAATTACAACCTTCAAACTACTACATTGAAAAAGTCCATCTCTTCACTCCATCATTCATCCTTACTCAGAGACCTCTATGCTCCCCTGATAAAACATTGCTTTCCATAACTAAACCTAACAATAATGTAGGAAACTCCTTATATCTGCACTGCAATGCTAATAGCTGGAATACAATCTCACCCCACTTAAAACAGTCTGCAACCTGAAAGACATTAAATGCCAACTGAAACAACACCTGATAGGTAAATGGCTCTGCACCTGCACCTCCTCTGGTTAATCTGGTACTAATGTAGCTGTATGAATTCATACCATAATTCTCTTCTGCACAAAACATAATGTGCTATTATCACAACTATTGTCTCCTCTATCGTCTCATCTCCTGTATCTTTCTTTTGCCTTCTCCTCTGCTTCCTTTCTTTGGGTTGCTCTAATTCTTTGGTCATATACAACCTGTGTAACTGTTATTTTTAATCAAAACTGTTTGTGAATGACATAAGTGATGTCTAAATGGAACAGTTGCTCAAGAATAAAACAGACTGTAAATGATTAAACAATACAAATGATGTCCATGATGTCTGTATAATAAACCTTTCCTGCCTGGGGCTCTGCTAAAAAAGGGCATTGCCCAGTCGGACTTTCCTGGTAGACAAATGTCAATAAATAAAACAAATAAATGTATCCACAGAAACATAAAACAAATACATGCACATGTACACTAAGCAAAACACAGAATATCAAGTTTTCACAGATGGAGAGTGGACAGTACAGTAGCAAAGTGATCGGTATCTAATAACAAGAAATTCTCAGCCTTTTTGTGTTTCTGTAGTTTCTCCAGATCCAGGTGCTCTGGCTTCCTTCCACATTGCAAAGAGATATGGTAGGCAGATTAGTAACTCATAAATTGTCTGTAGGTGAGTGTGTGTGCATGTGTGATACAGAAGAAAGGTCTGCCAATCTGCTTCCATTACCTGTTTGCCCAGTAAACTCCAGTAATGGCAGCAGCTTTAACTGGGTCACCATAGCAGTTAGTTGTGACTTGTGTTGATGGATGGAAGCCCTACTGCAGTCCTATCCGTTCATTCCCATGCATACAAAACAGAAGATTTAGCTGTACAGACATTGTCAGTTACACACCACTTCTAGAAATATATACTATTTTCAGTTATCTAAATAGACATTATTTTTGGTGGTGGCAATCTAGACCACTTACCCCCACAGAATGATTTGTTTTAGTTGACCAGCAATGTATTAGAAAAAATACCCCCCCCCAACACAAAAAAACATCCCTGACCTGCTGTAAGGATTCTCTACTTTCATTCTCTTTTTAACTAGTGTTTTACCCTCTTACAGTGATCAAATAAAAAGCCACCATCGAAACTGCACAAATGTTCACTACACTAGCTTAGTGCACTGCATATGGGTAGGAGATGTACAGCGACATTCACATAATCAGTTCTCTTATATACAACACTTATCTTAAAAACATAACTTCACTATATAATTCTATTAACCATGGCTCATCCAGTGTTGACAGTGGATTTACTCACACCTGAGAGATTTATGCACTTTTTGATCTCATGGTAAGCAAAACTGGTTATGCATAAGTCTTCTATTACTGTTGGCTAGGTGTTATTGGTATAATGTTTGTCAGTGCCTTTATGCACATGCTAGCTTCAGACTTCTGATGTTGGTCTCTGATAGCTGCAGTTCATATTAATCAGCGTGACAGAGAAGCAACACCTGTTCTAGTTGTTGCTGCCTTATATGTTAAATTCCAGCTTTAGCTAGTGACAATAAACATCATCAAGGTATATTAAACGAAACAGGAGATAATGATGTAGTGATATGTTTGTTCACATCAAGGCCTCTGAACCTCTGCAGCCTATGTCAGATGAGCTCTGAGAGTTAAGGCTGTGAGCTATTAATAGACTGTTTCCTTTAGCCCTGGGTTTAATTCCTTCAGTTTTCACTTGTAAATTATGTGTGTCAAAAAGAAAAACACAAACCAGAAATTCTCTTGGGTTATCCATTAACATGGATACTTACACCTAGTCAAATAATCCAATTAAAAAATAAATAAAAACAAACAGTAATGTCTACAGCTTCTCATAAGTTATATATATGATGTTAAATAAGGGAAAACAAAAAAGGAGTATACTAATATACTGATTTAGTCAAGACACTTAGAAAGTAGAGTTTCCTTAAGTAAAGCAAAGATAAAGAGTGCTCCAATTTCAGGTTCTTTACTGACTCATTTTAAAATATTAAAAGCACTACAGAGTGCATATTTTTTTTTTTTTTTTTTTTTAACATTTGTTGACCGGGAAAGTCTGACTAGGTTCCACAGATCCTGTTTTCAGTGGAGACCCGGGGAGAAATGCTCCAGACGCATGTCTTTAGAATGTGGGAGGAAACCGGAGTACCCGGAGGAAACCCACGCAAATGCAGGGAGAACATGCAAACTCCACACAGAAGGCATCCCGGCCGAGAATCGAACCAGAGAACCTCTTGCTGTGAGGCGACAGCATTAACCGCTGCACCACTGCACCGCCCAAATCTCATGGTAAGCAAAACTGGTTATGCATAAGTCTTCTATTACTGTTGGCTAGGTGTTATTGGTATAATGTTTGTCAGGGCTGAGATTTTTTTAAAGAAAATTTAAAGATAATAGTGGTTTACAGCTACTGGATGCAAACTCTACAACTGGCTTTTTTGTACCATCCAGACCATGATCATATGCTAACACAAGGTAAACCGTCTCACAATTCCAACTTTATTATGGCAAGATTTGGATGTCTCTGGCATGGCAAGCTATATTACTAAAAATATGATAAATGCAATTTTGCTAGCTATGGATAATAACATCTAACATAAATATGCCTAGATTCTGTACTGAAAGTTTCAAAATTGTCTGCTGCTTTAAGTTCTGCCTAATGGTGAGCATCATGGCCAGGATTCATTTTTTTGTTGTGTCTTTCGGCTTTTCCCGGTTAGGGGTCGCCACAGCGGAACTCTGGTCCACTAATGATTGGCAGTAGATTTTTATGTGCCGAGTTGCCAGCCCTGATGCACAACCTTCAACGAAGGTGCACCCATTCATGCATGTCTCCACACAGAAGACGCTCTAGCTGAGAATCGAACAGGACAATGTCTTACTGTGAGGCAACAACACTACCACAGCACCACCACAAATCTTTGAAAATTTCTATAGTACAGACTAGAAGAATTTAGTTAAAAAGGATGAATAACTGTTTATCAAGAAAAAAGAAAACAAAATTAAGTTTTGTAATGTGGCAGGTTATATCTGGATCCTCTTAAACTAAAATAGCTGTTTCTAGAGCCTCAGTTAACAAAGGAAAATGAACAATTAGTCAACAAACAATTCATAATTAATGAACTGTCTATCTGACTATAATATTTTAGTAGCAATACCCTTTAGACATGAATTGAATGTTAAATCAGTTTTTATATCGCTCCTTATACATTAATATCATAGGTAAATGCAGTGTAGGCTTTTAAGCTGGACTGGTTTGCAGTTTGAAGCTTATTTAATTTTATGGATCAAACAGAAAACTGCATATGTTTTCTTTTAAATACAGTTATTAATGCTAATAATGAGGCCTAATTATAAAAAAAAAAAAAAAAGAAAAAGAAAAAAGAATTCCAGAAGTTACAGCAATGACAATCCACTTAAATAAAATGAGTAAGACAAAAGACTAGGGCAGAAAATTTGTGACTGCATGCTGCCTCACTTTTAAGTTCTGCTGTCCATTTGTGAACTTTGACAACTTTATTTCAGCATTTGTTATCCCTGGAATGTACTGTGGTGGTGGTGCTGCGGTAGCGTTGTCGCCTCACAGTAAGACGTCCTGTTCGATTCTCAGCTAAAGCGTCTTCTGTGTGGAGACATGCGTGAATGGGCGTACCTTCGTTGAAGGTTGTGCATCAGAGCTGGCAACTCGGTACGTAAAAATCTACTGCCAATCATTAGCGGACCGGAGTTCCGCTGTGGTGACCCCTAACCGGGAAAAGCCGAAAGATACAACAAGTTATCCCTGGAATGACATTACACATTCTTTGAATGAAAGACGTTACATCTTCGTAATGAGTGATTTTTCCCCCTAAGAAATAATGATTATAAGCAATAACATTGCTTTTCAGTTCTTACTGAAAAAGTTTTAAAATTCTCAAAATTTTAACTGACTGAGTACCATTAAAACATTTAATTTCATGGAATGTGGCATTTTAGTTCAGCTCATTAATTCTTATATCTAACCATTAACTGTTAATTAACATTAATTATTGTTGTGTAGAACTCTCAGTGCTTCTGACATTTCAGATGGTTAAGAAGACTGAACTTGGAAATGTGCTGTGAAACTAATCTAGCTAACATCTTCTATTTTAGTCTTTGTTCCTAGCTTTGCAATATATACATAGTTTCAATATTTTGATAAATGCACTGTAGTATTATTGCTAAATATTTAGAAACATTTTCTTTATTATATATAATAACGAATTATAATGGAATTAAATAAACTGATTAATTTTGATTGCTGTTCAGTTTGCTAAGCAGATGGTCTCTTTTCACTGTCACTTTGGAAGCTATGACTTGTAATATGTAGGCAGACAAGATATTTTGGAACTGCAGAGGTATATAATAATGTAATTAGGAAGAAATGTAGAGTTTACCTACATGGGGCAAGGCAGTTGTATTACATATCAACTAACAGATTCAGAGCATTACAGTTAGGCAAAGGCAATATCGCGTCTACATATATCAGTGGTAACTGTGAACATAGTCATGGGCTGACAAGGAAGGACAGAAACACATACAAGTTCAAGAACCTAAAACATCTGTTGTCGACAGCAATACATTAAATACAATTAACTACAGCAAATATGTCAGTAAAAAGCAGAACCACCTTTAAAAACAGGAAAAAAAAGAGATGCCAAGCTTTTAAAAGGGAGACTGTACTCCTAAGGGCAGCACTATAAAGCTGATGAAGGAGCAGTTTGCTTAATATGCATTTCAACAAGTGGCCACATGAAGGCATCACTAGAAAACAGTATTTTTTTAATATAGAGTATTTATCAAATGTTCATAATTCTGCCAAAATGTAACATTCTGAGCTCAGATTTTCAACATACCATCGAAAGATTACCACCATCACCACCACCACAAGCTCCTCTAGAATTTCTACAACTCTAATCTAAACTTCAGCTGTTGAAAATGTCTGCAGACTGACATTTATATACAGAATTGCACTGTCACACAATAGCTTGGTAGACAGGTCCCAAAAACAACGGCCCTGAATATGTCATATTAGAATTCCACATAGATAAAAAGTTTATAACTTTCTACATTTGTTTAACATGCATGGCGGAGGTATTTTGCATTAAGATACACTACAAAACATGTGATTATGTTATATAAGCTACTAAATATAATATTAAAAAAGTGCCCATTTTATAAATGCCATAAGACATGTGTGGTATTCATTGGTAGACATATTACTGCACACCAGGGAATTGTAAAGTACTTACTCCGTAGGGCTCATGTTTTGTAACATCCAGGGGCGTCTGATAATATCTTTACCACACACAATCCCTATTGTCTTATTGCATACTTGATACAAACATTCACCAGACATTAATGCAAGGGACATTTTTGTGATAACTACCTAGTTTTGTAAAATAACAGTCACTCATTTATAAAAGAAGACTAGATAATAATTATGTAAATATAGTAACATACCCAGGGTACACATTTCATGTGAATATTCCTACAAATCCTGGATTACCATGCCCCCACTCGCTCTATTAGAACTAGGAGTAAACCTGCCCCATGGCTCTCAAAAGAGACTAGGCATAAAATGTTATTGAGAAACAAAATCTGGTCCAAATGGAGAGCTACTAAAAACCCAACTGATCATCAAAACCTAAACAGCTGAGAAATGCCACTAAAAAAATCAATACTTCTTGACAAAAAAAACTTTTACTTTAAACTCCAGCAAAATCATCAACAAAAACCACAAAGTTTCTGGTCAGGTATTAATAAACTTCTACACCCAGGCCATTCCAAGACACCAACCCCATCAGGCTTCTCCCTTAACATTCCCAACCAGATTGCTGATGCTTTCAATACCTTTTTTTACTGAAACCGTCCAATCTCTAGCTAACTCCTTACCACCTATTAGCTCAGGTCTGCCTTCCTCCTTAACTAGCTCACCTCCTACCTTTCACTTACAACCAGTTCCAACATCCCTCATCTACACCCTACTTCAGAAACTTAAACCATGCACGCCCTCAGCTGATCTGCTACCAGCTGAATACCTGCAAATTGCAGCAAAGGTACTGGGCTATCCCATTTCCATTCTAATTAATAGAACCATTACTGAAGGTACCATCCCATCTCTCTAGAAAATCTCCCACATAATCCCACTACACAAAGGTGGTAACTCAACCGAAATCTCAAACTTTTGTCCCATAGCCTTACTCTCTCCTTTAACCAATATCATGGAAAAATGCATCCACCAGCAATTACTTGATCACCTTCTCCAAAATAACCTTCTAGCTGACTGTCAGCATGGCTTTAGGCCTTCTCATAGTACTACCACTGCCCTCCTATCCTTTTCTGACTGTATTAACAAAAATCGGAATAACAGCATGCTTTCTTCTGCACTTTTTTATTGACCTCTTTAAAACCTTCGATATGGTTAACCATCAGTTACTTATAAACATACTCAAACCACTCTTACTAGACACACAGGCATTACAATGGTTCAAGTTCTACTTGGAAAATAGACAACAAACCGTCCTTTGGGACAATAACCTATCCACACATCTCCCTTTTACCCTTGGAGTCCCTCAAGGCTCTATGTTGGGACCTCTCCTGTTCTCTATATTCATTAATAATCTAAATGTAAATCTTCCTCAAGATACCTGCATACAATATGCAGATGACTCCACATTAATTTGTGCCACCTCTTCTTCAGCTGAACTACAATCAATCACCCAAAAAGTATTTAACTTAGTAGAAAACTGGTTCCTTCAACGCTGCCTCCTCCTCCCCCCCCCCCAAAAAAACAAACTATTGCTGTTCACTCCAACACTAAAGTCCTCCCCAATAGATCTAACAGTTGTATCCAGTAATGGCACTTTCATATCATCTGACCTAACCACCAAATGCTTAGGCGTAATAACTGACCACAACCTTAACTTTGACTCACACATTAACTCAACCATTAAATCAGTGAATAGAAAACTAGGTTCCCTTTACTGGATAAAACCTTTCCTTACCCCTGTAGCCAGAACGACCATTGCCCACACCCATCTTATCTCCACCCTCCTCTATGCCTCCCCCATTTATACTAATCTATCCAAAAGCAACATTAACAAACTTGTAACCTCCTATAACAACATTGCCAGATTTTCCACTGGCTCCCCATTTAGAACCCATCATTGTCAAAATCTCAAACAGCTAGGATGGCTGGAACTGCAAAACCAACTTAAATTTCAGCAACTTACTATCACCCGCAAGATTCTGTATCATCCCTGTAATACTCCAATACTCGATAGCCTTATCACCCCCTACAAAAATCTTACATCCCTTCGTTCAGCAGATAAACTACTAGTAACCATCCATAAGTCCCACAGCAAAGCAGTTGATTCCCTTTTCTCTAACACTGTGGGTAAAACCTGGAACAGACCTCCCAGCAAACTATCATCACTTACCTCACTACTACTTTTCAAAAAACAACTAGAAATACTCCTTAAAACACAATGGCTGTGCCCATGTACTAACCCAGACTAACACTCTCCTTTACTCTACGTCCTCTCCTCTCACTTTTGCTGCTTCTCTGCATACCTCCCTCCCAAATTTCATTTAGTAGGTTTAGCAAACTTCCTCACATTCTGAATCTAGCCTAGACTTACTATAATCTACCTCTTAGTACTAACTGTATATCAAGCATTTTACTGTGAGCATATGTTTCCTCTATGTATACATTAGCAACTTGTTTTTCACTTTGAGTGTAGAATTTTGAAATAACCTTAATTCTTAGTTTGTATCATGATCTTTTTTTAGTCTTCAACATGATGATTGTCAGAACCTCTACTCTGTAATTATGTATCTAGTATGTGTATTACTTTCTAAACGTCAACATGATGAATGTTCAAACCCTCTTCTCTGTAAATATATATCTAGTATTAGTGTATTGTTTTCTAAACTTTGCAGTCAAGTTATTAATGCTAATCTGTATCACCCATGTATTTTTTATTAGCGTAATGTAGCTTATCTCCCGGGTCTGTACTGAAAATGGACATGTATCCAGTTGGACTAGCCGGTCAACAAATATAAAATAAAATAATAAATAAAATAAAATATGCATACAGTTGTTTAGCATATGTCTGAAGATTAGGCAGTCTGTTATATTTTATTTTGCGCATAGCCTTAGTGTTGCTTATCGTAAGAAATAGAATCATGAACCTTTGTTACTGCCTTTTTTCCATTTAAACCAACTATTAATTTAAAGTAATAAGCAATCTTGAATACATGTATGAAATGATGTTAACTATGAAGGTCGGAATGCACAGTAATGCCTTCATAACCTTAAAGCAAATAGGAATATATGTATTGTGTATATATATATATATATATATATATATATATATATATATATATATATATCTGTATGTGACAAATATCCCTCCAAAGAAATAGTAAAATAATATTATGGAATGCATCTAGACATGTGTTTTGTTACAGATAAGTTATGCACTGTTGAATAACTGCAATAAAGTATACATATATTCATGTAAAATTAATATTTTATATAAAGTAATATTTACTCTGCATGACATTTGATTTTTTTGTTCCATTCACGATTGAGAACTCAAGTTAGCAAGAATGAAATTCATATACTGGTACAAAATCTTCCATAAAAATCAACACACATACATATTTTTCTCATTTTGATCCACAAACATGCAGTGAATGCCAAAAGCACAGAAGCAGAGACTGAAGTTCATATTCGGAGACTCATATCAGTGCATAACTGATGACAATTCAAAAGCTCTATTGATCAGTTCAATTTCGGTATGGACCTGTAAAGGATGGGAATAAAATGTTTAATTTCTTCTTAGTTGAGGCATTGATCTTTTACTCTTATGAAGAGAATGAGGTTTCTTACTGCATCATGAAGCAAACACTAGTGGCTAAAGTATTAAAGGAAGCATTCAATGTTTTTCAAGCTTTTAGAAAATGTCTGCTTATCATGATTTGGAATGTTTCCCCACTATAATGGAAAATTATTCCCATGTGTAGTAAAATACATACATGGACTTAACCACCATAAACATGTGAAGTAATTTTTTTATAATTCCCATTTTGCCTTATTGTTTTTGTCTTCCCACATTGTTTGCCTTCAGCTATGAACTTTATTGAGTATCTGTCTGTGTTGAGAATTTCAAGTAGGATGGGGCAATTTTAAGGAGTATTTCACCTTCCTTCTAAGTAAACAAATTTTAACTCAAGACTTTCCATTATAGATGCCCGGGGTATATCAGATCTGGATGGGTAATATCTAATGCTGACATCATTCACTGCCCCTCAATAACTACAGTGATGAAGATCTGTTTCCTAAATTCTTTACATCTTTATATCTTCATGCAGGTTATTAAAGGAGGCTAAAATGTATGTGGCACTTTATGCAGGCATTCTGTAAAAAAAAAAAAGAAGCATTCTTTAACAGATCTGCACCAGCTGTACATATGCAGCTAAATCAAACGTATTTTCTTGTAAAAAAATGCTTGAAAAATCATTCAGTCAGTTTCTTTAAGTATTTCTTTACAGAAAAATGCCTGACTCCCTTGCAGGGGAATTCACCGTATAACTTTGTTCTTATTCTAGGGTCATTACACTTGGAATAATGAGATATCCCCCTTTGTAGCAACCTCTTTTTATGAACTGGCTGAAGACTCACGCAAGTGTTTTTCAACCAGTTTGACTACTACATCCTTTAACTTTCTCTTTTCTTTGAGAAGGAGGAGAGACTCTATTTCCTTAATTAAAAGGTACATAGGAAGGGGGATAGTGAAGGCTGGGGGTGCATCAAGCACAGCATATTCCTTTACACATCAAGGACAGCATATTCCTTTACAACGCTCTTCTGCTGGTGTGTAGCATATCTGTTTTTATCTTCATCCACACTACAACCACTAGTTGTATTCATTGTAAATGCAGACTGCCCAAGTGTGGCATCATGATCTCGTGGTTATGTGATCAGACTGGGCTACCCATGTAGCGTGTGCAGTATAACTGCATATAATGCATACCTCTTGCAGTGCATACTGATTGGTACAGTGTCAGCAACAGTACAACGTGGAGTAATCAGCCCTGCAGCGATCAGGTAATCATATTCTATGGACAAGTCTATAGTTTTATTGTACTAGAGCTCTGCTAGTGGGATATTTTTTGCAACTATCAGTGTGCATATTAAATGCCCAAGCCCTTTGGTACTGACACATATCATGTTGTGTTTTCCCTACAGATCCCTGTAAAGCATTGTACAGTATATCTCAGCAGCACAAATCACAATTAATGCATGTTTTTCATAATGCAATATATTTTTACTTACTGATATAAGTTTGTTTCCATCTCAGATTGAGTGTAAGCAGACACCACACATCTTCAAGACAGAAACCTTTTTCATCGGATTTCTTACTGTGTTGACTCTAGATTTGCTATCTGTTTACTAATCCATTAATTGTATTGGTTAGAAACTGCACATTTTTCATACAGAATTAGAGTGCCCAACTTAGGAGGGTTCCCTATTTTTTTTTTTTGGGGGGGTTGCAGGAGTTGGAAGACTAATATTAAATGAAGACTGACATATTGCTGTTAGTGTGGTGTTTGATTCCTGCTTCTAAGAATACCAAAAAAAAAACATTATGCTTGGGACTATCCACTAACTTCCATTATGAGTGAGACCTAAGGCAGGCTCTACAAGCACCCTAGCCATGGCTGAGTAGACAGAGTGAGAGAGGATCATTTTGATTTATATGTCTGACATGTTTCTTCTTGAACAAATATTGTTTTAAAAAAGCTTGCAGCTATTGTTATTTAGGAGTTTGTGATATATGAATTCTAGCAATAATTAGAAAATAAAAATTGTCTTAAAATGTGATTGATCATAGCAAAACTCTTTTTAACCATTGGAAGGATCTGCCCTTCCTCTCCAAGAAAAAGCATAATCTAGTCCCACAATACAACACTGAAATCATGATAACTGAATTAGAAATCATTAATTAAGGCATACTCCTCAATTACTGGCTTCCAAACTGTACTTTTACATGTGTTACAAAAAGTAGGGCCAGATTCATTAATGCTTACACTAAGTGTACAGCATTCTGAGTGAATAGACAACACCAGCATAACTCCTGACTTCTTCCTGCTAATTTTAGTTTTTTTATGTTGATTTTCTTGCAACCTTAAATACAGAGGAAGATTCATAAAGTTTACCACAACGTATTTGAGTGAATTGACAGCACAAATAAATCAGGTAAGGATGTTCCTTAATACAGATTGTGTGCACTTAGTGTAGACATTTATGATTCTGGATCTATGAATCACTCCAATGAAAACAAATGTAGACTATCTCAATAATAAATTGTAATATCTACTTTATTAGTAAAAAAACAAAAAAAAAAAACAAAAAGACACAATAAGTACTCCTAGCCCACACTGTGTATGCTGTACCCTAATCATTCCATGGTATACTAGCTAAGTGCAGAAGGAATTGCACTGGATACTACCAGTAAGCTCATAATGTATAGCCTTTGTACTGTAAAAATAAATAAGTGATACTAGGGGTGTGCCAATTCCTAATGCCCACTCTTGTCCTCATAGCATGACACTGCCAGTGTTCTTTTTTTATCTAAAATGGAAAGAAAATAGTAACCTTTCACTTTATAATCAAAATAATCAAAATGTAAAAAAATAAATAAAAAGATGAAGAAAATGTCCCCAGGTCCTCATTCATTGTCTGCCCTGCCTGCACCTCCTCAGCCTATATGTTCAGTGGGGGCCACGACACAGGCATTTTCAGGCCCTATGGCCCATTTGTTTCTGCCCAGGAAACCCAATAGGTCCCATTCATTTCAACTATCACATGAGTAGTGAGCAGGCCAGTTTGCTAGTCCAGTATGTTGGCTACCCTGTCACTGGACAGAGCAGCTGCCAAGCTAGGTTGCATGCTGCATTTCAAGGGGGAGCATGCCTCTGTATGCAAAACTGCTTGTGTGTGTGTGTGTGTGTGTGTGTGTGTGTGTGTGTGTGTGTGTGTGTGTGTGTCTGTGTGTGTGTGTGTGTGTGTGTGTGTGTGTGTGTGTGTGTGTGTGTGTGTGTGTGTGTGTGTGTGTGTGTGTGTGTGTGTATGTATGTACACCATGGCAGCTTGTGTGCTCTGTAGGCCTATACTCCACGTTTACTGCTCCTAGTATGTTTCTCTCAGTTGGCGAGACACAGCTACATCCCTCCCCCCAGGATGTGCAAGTTGGCAGTGGCCACTCACTCCCGGCCACCCTGACAACTACAGATACCTGAGCTGCTAATCAAGCTCAGGTCACCTGCTCTGGAGTCAGGGTTTTATCCCTCCACCCACAGACCTGGCTTGAGAAAATATTATATTAAAGCAATTAATCTTGTGGGAGTGTTTAGCATGCTGATATAATATGGAGTTTTACCCCTGGGTCATATCCAGCATATCAAACAATCCAGTAAGATTTATTGTTAATTTATTTAATTAAACGGTGTATTTCAAAATCTTCTTTAAGTCGATAAATGATATGATTTTTCATTGTTGGTATGTGGTCATAAACTTTTCCTTTCCTTGTCACTGAACAGGAATGGGCACTCAGGCTGAAGTACATTTTGTGCATTTTTATGTCTCACAATAGTCCTGTGCAACAGTTTACTGATTCTAGTTTTTAGTTATTTATTAGTTGATTGATTGATTTAAATCTGTTGGGGCATGTGATGTGACATACCTGATAGTCAGACAGTGTGTGTGGTTATACATTCCTAAGGGGAGTATTCTTATTATGAAAACATAATTGGATCAATGTTGACTGTTTTCTTGGGAAGCCCTCATGTGGTGTTTTGGTAGGGTTGCCACCTTTAATCGGGCCAAAGTGGGACATGGGGGTGTGACCATTATGACACTGGCTACACCCTCTGCCATGACATCACCACAGGCGTGGTGACAGAGATGCAGTTATGGGTACAACAGCTGGCTGGCTGCTGGGGTGGCTAGCTGGCTGCCTGGAGTGGCTAGCTGGATGGATGAATGGCTGACTGGCTGGAGGACATTTGAATGGCTGGCTGGAGTGGCTAGATGGCTGGTTGGATGAATGACTGGCTAGTTGGATGAATGACTGGCTAGTTGGATGAATGACTGGATGAATGAATGGCTGGCTGGCTGGCTGCCTGGAGTGGCTAGATGGCTGGTTAGACAAATGACTGGCTGAATGAATGGATGGCTGACTGGCTGCCTGGAGTGGCTAGCTGGATGGGAGTAGCTGGATGAATGGCTGGTCACTGCATTGGTTAGCTGTCTGGCTGCTGGAGTGGCTAGATGGATGGATGGATGGATGGCTGCACTGATACATGAATGGTTGGCTAGATGTACACCTCTCAACTGTACATATTTTTACAGAATATCCAGATTTTTGCCTCATATTTTTGTTCTGTTTCTAGTAGAATTGGCTCTGTAGCTGGCTAGCTTGCTTAGCTGTTTGCTGGCTAGCTTGGCTGTTAAAAAAATGTCACTGCTACTTTTCGTAGCAGCTGTAGAAGTGATAAAACAAACCACTCTACAGCCGCAATCTTTGTAGGGCTCTTCCTGCCCCAGTCCCCACCCCCTTCATAAATTGCAGCTAATTGCTGCAGAATTTAAAGCACCTGGACATAACAGGGAACAGCTCTGCCTGCAGGTCTGGGTTGGTGATGTAACTGAATTGCTGTGAAAAAGTCGGAAGTAACTGTGGCTTTTCCATGGCGATTCAGTGCGATTGCAAAAGCGGGAGTTTTCAGGTCCCACTGATTTATACAGTGGGCAATGGGATAAGGTAGCTTAACCCCTGAGTGTCCCGTTGACAACGGGATGGGTGGCAACCTTGTGTTTTGGTCTTAATTAGTTCATCAGCTCTAGGCTCTTTCTGTGCAGTATTTACTTGGCTCTGGATTATTAAGCTACATTAACCTATGTGCTCACATTTTCAGCTTCTGTACCTCCACTGCAAGATTTCATACTGACCACTAAAGCAGTTCTGTTTCCTTTTCATTCTGCTCAGCATATAGTGTCATGATTTTTTAAAATCTTTTAAATCACTTTCTGTACCAGACTGTTGACTTTTAAAAAGTTGGGACCCATTAGGGAATACAAATTCCTTATCAAGGTAACTCTGAAAGCCATCAAAGTTTTTTGTCGATCAAAATAATTTTTGCTCACTTTTTCCTCCAAAAATGGGCCAGATGCTGCAGCAGACCTCTGTATGAGAATATTCCCATCTTAGTAATGCTGATATTTATTTAGACATATTAATTTAAATGGGCTTAATTCATGCAGTCACATAGCTTTTTTGCAAACTGCCATGCAGAAAACTCATTCTACCAAATGGGCTGAAATCTACTAGTATCTTAAAGTAGCCCAAAATTGTTCAAACTCTGAGGAACAGGAGTGAAGTCCCCTCCTTGAAGTTGAATGAGGCTTATCCCATGTGAAGTACGTATGTTTGGGTCTGTTGAATGGAACAGTACAATCAGCCATAGTGTGTCTGTTTAAACATTAGGTATACAGAGCTTAGCAAAAGAGCCTCCATACCAGTGGATAACCAGTTTATTCCTCCATAATCCCTGGTTTGGGCCTTAATGGAAACATCTTTAACTGGAGATCTGAGACATACAAGCAAACACTAACTTGCTTGAATAATATATTCCTTTGCTATGCATGTGCAACATATTCTCACCTACATAGGATGTCTCCTCACACAAGAGGACGTGAATAAGTCATAATGCAGGGCTGTAGTGAATAATTCAGTCTAGCCCTCATAACATTAAACCAAGCTCTCAATAAGGATTGAACACTCTTCAGTATGGAGCTGTATGAAATTATACAACGCTGAATTTAGTACTGAGTCAAAGTCAGTTTGGTGATGGTGGTGTGGTCTGCTTTAGTGCATAACAGCTGTTTATGTAATTTAATTACTACCCCCAAAATGTTTTTCCCATCACTACTCAAACTGCTCTAAACATTAAGATAAACAAATTGTTCACTCTGTTAGTTTATACAGGAACAGACAAATATGACATAAATGATCTAATACTTAATAGAGATAGTATTACGGTAGCTTGCCTTTGCAGAACATTTGCTAACTAGATAGATAGACTGAAGGAACAGCCAATTCCTATGAAATAATTGTTTTGCATATTAATATCTTGTAATTAATACACCTTTTTATATTTTATTATATTCTTTCCTTTATCACGGTTTCCATTTTTCAGTAGTTACAATAATAACAGATTTTTTATGAATATATTATACAGTCTTAACTAATAAAATAAGAACAATTCCATACCGTTTACAGTGTTATGAGTAACGCTTCCATCCCCAACAGAAAGCTGCCACATAAATGACACATAAGAGTCATTTGAAGCAGGAATCTATTATTCTAGATGGATATGGTGGGCTTTTTTTACTGAAATTAGATGTATTAGCAGCATAACAGTGAAGACAATAGGCCAAAGGTCATTCAACTGAGCCTTTCACTGAAGACAATAGGCCAAAGGTCATTCAGCTGAGCATGATCGACTTTGGGGATAACATCATATCTTTTCATTACTTTATTTCACTGAGGTTGTGCTTGACATGAGGATAGGTTACACCCCAGGGAGAAATGAAAATGTTAGCTGGACTAAGAGTGTCCAGTAAGACGCTCATTCAGGTGAATAAGTGTTCTTTTGATTAAATTACTACTGTCCACGCAGTTTGTTCATGCAGGTGGCTCTGTCACTGTCCAGTGCATAGTAACAAGAACCAGTTTCAGTAACCTACACATCATCAGGCATTTGCAGTCATGCTGGGAATATGCAGTCATCAGACAAAAATACTTTTATTAATATTATTAAAGTCTGAATTACTGATTAAATAATTGGTTACATGTCCATAAATCAGATCTCTCCTACTAATATCTGCCTAGAACTATTAGTGTCAAATGAGAATTTACAGTCAGCCCACTGGAAAAGAAACAGAGTACCCAAGGGTACCAGTGGTGACCTGAGTGCACCATTTTTTGGGAGTCAAGTTATACAGACTCCTACCATGCATCAAGAAGCAAAGAGCTTCCTTTTTAATTCTTTGGCATGTCCAATTAGTAGCATAAACCCAATCTGTAAAGATATATATCATTTAATTTCTTTTTCTTTTGGTTACAAAGCACATTTGATATTACCACCAAATAATAAAACAGCTACTTTGTTTTTAGGATCCAAGAAATTAATGGGTCAGAGTTTGTGTTGTGGCTGGTATAGAAATATTCAGGCACACTGCTACTTGCAGAGTACTCCAACACAAAAAAGATGCAGTATATATATATATATATATATATATATATATATATATATATATATATATATATATATATATATATATCTCGGACTTTTGATAGAAAGATCAAAAGTCCGAATCCATTATCACTGAACATACTTTATCGAAAGCGCTTTCACTGAAAAAGCGCTTATGGTAGAGTATGTTTAAAAACAAAAAAAAATAACATTAAACCTACTTCTGCCCCCCTGCACCCCCTCACACACCCCCTACTTTAATATTTTCACTCTGAGATCAGACTACAGTGGGGAAAAGGTAATTTTCTTTTATCCGCACCGTAGTACGACTCGCACAATGAGCATTCTTATCTGAAAGTGCTGCTTCGGTGAACAGCACTTACGGTTAAGTATGCTCAGTGATTTCTGCTTCGGTGGAAAGTGCATTCAGGGATCTGTATGGATCCCATATATACATATATATATATATATATATATATATATATATATATATATATATATATATATATATATATATATATATATATATATATATATATATCTCTACACACACACACACACACACACACACACACACACACACACACACACACACACACACACACACACACACACACACACACACACACAAACACACGCTGATACGGTGTCTTCCTTGATGCTTTAATTCTGGTTGGGCTGCTGTGAGGTAGATGCACATGGCCTATACTGTATTTGTAATGCATGAGTGCTTTCCATACAGCATCTGGTATTTGTATAACTTCTACCATTTGCTCTTTTTACACTTACTAACCTCAGATTATAAACAAACAGAGCAGAAATGTGCAAACTGAAGACAACTAACAAGTTAACTTGTTTAGTTTTTAGTTATGCTGTTTTCTGCTTGCACGTTTCTGCTCTGGTTCTTTTTTTAACATTTTGGCTAGTGAGCGGAGAATAAAAGGTGCTGGATGAAACATTTTTAGTCACAGTATTTAGACACTGAGTAATGAGTAAGTGTGCTTGTTCTTTTCCAGGCTTTCCTTGCAGATTAATTCCTTGCTTTTTAATGCTTTAAAATGCTGAGTATATGTTGAGTCCATTTTTGAATTATGCCTTAAATGATACACATTCATGACTGTAACATTACAGGTCTTGTACTGACCTAACACATAAGCACTTCTGATCACCACTGATTCATTAGACAGTGTTTCTAAGCTAACAAAAAGCTTGCATAGGGAATATTCTAAAAGTCTAATATTTTAATGACAGAATTGCACTAGTTATTTCCAAGTTTAATACTGTTAAATCTATATAAGAATATGAAGTCTGCATTAGTAAATAAGCCTGCAAGGACTGTATCAGTAATATATTTATACTCACTGTACCATCTGTGTGCACTACTCACTTTTCCACACTTTTTCTATTATTTTATACACATTATATTATACAGCAAAGTACAATCTTTCAAGAATTTAAGTCAGAGTCACGCTTATTCAGTCAGTATAAAACTGGTCTAATTAAGTCTGGAAACCCCTTCTAATGTCTGCATGTGAGAACCAAAACTGACTGTCCACAGCTTTAATGGTGGCAACTCACACTTTACCACTACATTGACTCTTAACATTGTAAAAATCATATTTGTCATACCATACCAGTAAATATTTGCTTCTGATAAACTGATCTTAAGGAAGTATACTAGTCTTGGTGATCTTCTAATACTTTTCCAGTATTACTTCTTTTAATAATTCCTTATAATTTGTTTGTACTTTCCGCAGACTGTCAGTGACAAAGCTCAGCACACTTTAATATGTCAGACTTAAGCCTATTTAAAAGGATTTGTATGCAAATGAAGCTCACTGTCCTGAGCTCTAAGAATCACAGCGTAACACAGGTGTGTATCCCTTTCAATAGGCATAAAAAGACTTTGGTGTCTTGTGGGGAAGCTGCGCTGAAGAACACTGAGTGTGGAGGCACCTGTTAGTGCATAGCGGGTCTCACGCACAGTAAAGTATGGCATACCTTGACTGTATTCTAACCTGCTAGTACTGTATCCTTAAGATCCATACTACACCTTACAGACTACTATCAACGACTGACATGAAAGTGAACGCATACAAAAATTGTGAAAGTTTAGTAATGACCTGCTTTAACATCAATAATGACTGCATCATCCAAACACAGATTACAGAAGCAACCTTACGGCCATGCTATCATAACTGCTGACATCACCCACTGAAAGGAATAACAACAGTCTTTTAACTAGATAAGTGTGGTTTAAAAAGCCACCCTTCCATTTGTATCTGCAGATATTACACTGCCGAAACATTTCCATTCACATGACTAAATGAGTAAAAAACCTGTGCAACTCCATCTGACTTGTTTTGTGTACTTAGTAAACCCACCTTGACACTGATATAAGTTCCATGGGTACTACCCTTGTATGACTGCATGGACTGGGTATGCTGTATCACACCTCCGAGGGTGTGGTTCACACCCTCTTATCTCCTGACCTGCACATACTCCTTCATTGTTTCACTGGTAATTTATAAGATGACATCTGTAAAAGCCCTACGTCGAGCCTCAGACATTAAGATCCTTCTTGACCTGGTACTTGAGTCATATCTGCAGAAACTTGACCAGACTGTGTCTGGCACAGAATGGAAAATTAATATCTAGCAGATGTTAGGGGATCACCTGCTTTCCCTGACAGGAATTTCCTGTTCTAGGCAGTAGTAACAGTACAGGTACAATGACCTATAGAGGCAGAGGGGACATCGGCTGGCCAGTAGGTAGCTCAGGTGCAGGAGAATAAGCGAGAATTTAAGTATTTGTTTATTTTTCCTGTAATATATAAAGAGGGCAATGTAAGTAAAATCTTGTTCATAAGTGAATACCTGGCTAACTGCCCTAATGGGGCATTTTAAGCCTAGCCAATAACTTAAGGTCAGAATCAAACCCTGTACCTTGTGTCTATAAGGTGATGACTCTAACCATTATGCCAAATGCAGCCCTAAATTGTGCTTCCATCAGGGAATCTAAACGCGGTGTCCTGTGTGACAGGCAGTGATAGTTATCACTATACTAACGAGGACTTGTTGTATGCATCCAGGTATAACTAGGTAAAGTTACCACAGGTATATTTATGTATATGACTCACTAAACTAATATTCATATTCATATGTACAGATAGTGTGAAATTTTAGGAAATGCATAACTGTTTGAAGTATACAGACGCAGTGAACAAATACTGAATTCATTTGCAGATGTAAGGGCAGAAATAAGACCTTACTGCTTTATTGACGTACAGACTGCATGTTTTTCTAAAGTGTGCATCTTTTGTACAGAATACTCATTGTATGAACAATATGGCTGACCAGACCTAGCCAGCATGCCTTAGGCAGGCATATGAACTGCATTCAACGTCTGGCATTGTACTGCTCTATTCATCGTATCACCAAGTAGGACTTGTCCAGGAAAACACAAGTAAGGAGTGTACATCTTCATACAGATTATATTGTGGTCAAATATAGGTTCTTGTTAAAGTTACCAAAGAAAATGTAACTTTGTCATTAAGAGCAATTTAGCAATAGCTAACCCTTTCCATCCCTCCTAACTCTGTGTGGCAAATCACAGGAACAAACTGAATTATATAACAGTTTCTTACACCCAAAACAGTAAAGAATTTAGGAAATGAAATGAAATGAAAGATTATCATGGAGGATTCATTACTGCTACTATCAGAACTACATAAGTGCTGCAACTGCAGCCATTGTATCACATATAAGAAAAAACAAATGTAGCACAGGTGAACAACAATGCATTTCTTTTATTCTTATTTGTAAAGCCTAAGAGGTGCAGTCTTACAATAAGGGTCAAGCTCACAGGAGACTTAAAACATTGACAGATGCTATTTATATCATTTCATTATAGAAGTGTAACAAATACAGTCATGCATTATCTATTCCATTCCCTAGCCAAAAAACGGAGGAAATTTGTTAGATTGTTTGCTGAACTGTTTCAAATATAAATGACAATCAGAAAATAACTGCAAAAATAATGACATAACCATACGTAACACTTTCACCAAAGTCGATAGTAATACCATTTGGCAGCATTACTCAAGAATGTACTGTATAGCAGAAATTAATGCAGTAAACCTGCCCAGTAAATATTCAATATGCACTGTCAATAAAATACTGCAACAACAACTTATGAGTCCTGCTTTTCTCCATTTTGTGTGTGTGTGTGTGTGTGTGTGTGTGTGTTCGTGTATGTGTGTGTGTCTATCTCTCTCTTATTATTTATTTATATATTATTGTCCTTTTGTTTATTTCTCTTCCTTTTATTTTTCCCTTTTGCACAGGTCCAAAGATCCAAGGAGATGTCCAGCTTTGTACCTACCATGTCAAAGAATGTTGACCATCTCCCTATGGCTGTGTGGGAACATTTTCTCACTGTCAGGCCAGTTGATCAGGTTTTGTGGGTACTCCAGAGCAGTGTAGCCTGGAAAACCTAGTAACACCAGAACCCAGTGCAGGATGCAGTTGAGCAGGCAGTGAAGAGATGCCTTCAACCCATACAAGACTTCCTCCAGTGGGTTAGAGACTTACTGAACCAGTTGCCTCCATCCATTGAGCCAGCAACGATCTGCAGCCCCATGTCATCTGGGGTCTCCCACAGCAGATGCATCTGGCAGTAGGAATATTTGAGGTCCTCCAGACCAAGGTGAGACCTGATCCTATACCTCTTCACCCTCCTCCCTTTTGAGTCTATCTGCCATCTGTATGTATTGCGTCTTCCACCAGTGTCAGCCCAGTTCCTGTCTGTCTTGTCTGCCTTTTATGTTATGTCTACTCCCTAACTCCTCCCTATGCCTCACTCCTACAGCTGTTTTTCTTACTCCTTCCCCAACTTTCCTCATGTATATATCTATATATATATATATATATATATATATATATATATATATATATATATATATATTTATCATCATCTTCTTTCGGCTGTTCCCGTTAGGGGTCGCCACAGCGGATCATCTGTTTCCATTTCTTCCTCTCCTCTGCATCATGCTCTTTCACACCAACCGTCTGCATGTCCTCTCTCACCACATCCATAAACCTCATCTTAGGCCTTCCTCTTTTCCTCTTACCTGGCAGCTCCATCCTTTGCATCCTTTTCCCAATATACCCAGCATCCCTCCTCAGCACATGTCCAAACCAACGCAATCTCGCCTCTCTTGCTTTGTCTCCAAACTGTCCAACCTGAGCTGACCCTCTAATATACTGATTCCTAATCCTGTCTATCCTAGTCACACCCAGTGCAAATCTTAACATCTTTAACTCTGCCACATCGAGCTCTGACTCCTGCCTTTTCGACAATACTACCGTCTCCAACCCATATAACATAGCTGGTCTCACTACCCTCTTGTAGAACTTCCCCTTTCACTCTTATTGGTACCCGTCTGTCACAAATCACTCCTAACACTCTTCTCCACCCATTCCACCCTGCCTGTGCTCTCTTCTTCACCTCTATTCCACACTCACCATTACTCTGAACTGTTGATCCCAAGTACTTAAACTCATCCACCTTTACCAACTCTACTCCCTGCATCCTCACCATTCCTCTATCCTCCCTCTCATTCATCCACATATATTCTGTCTTAGTCCTGCTGACCTTCATTCATCTCCTCTCTAGAGCATATCTCCACCTCTCCAGGGTCTCCTCAACCTATTCCCTACTCTCACTATAGATCACAATGTCATCTGCAAACATCATAGTCCACGGGACCTCCTATCTAATCTCATCTGTCAACCAAATTTCTAGGTGCCCTGTCTTTTCCCTTCCAGGTTTCTAAAGACCCAGTCAAGGTGTCCACATAAGAACAATAAGTCAGTATAACACTTTATATATTTTTTAAATTTACTCACTTCTCAATTTCAAAAATATCTGAAAATAATCATCACTTTACACTCAAATGATTACATTTGTATATACCCACACTAGTTTTTAAGCATCTTGTAAACTCGTGTGCATGTATGCACAGCCCTTAACTTTCACGTGGTCAGTGCCTTTAACTGGCGCTGAGCATATTTGCATAAAGGTGTAGTGGCGCTCTTCACCATTTAGCTTTGCACACATACAAACCTTGGGACTATGACTACTACTGTAATAACCAGCCAGTGAAACCACACTAACAAATTAATATTAATATGCCTTGAATCTCAATATATACTTATGTTGCTAAAACATTCTTTTAAGTGATTGTCACTATCTTGTCAGTGAACCCTTATCTAAGCTGTGGATGAATATATATATATATATATATATATATATATATATTTATTTTTTTATTTATTTTACATTTGTTGACCGGGCTAGTCTAGCTGGATACATGTCCACTTTCAGTAGAGGCCCGGGGAGAAAAGCTCCAAGTAAAAACTTATACAATTAATCTAAAAGTTGTGACATATATTATAAAAACAGGAAGCGTTACAAAATTTTTTTTTTTTTTTTAATTATAATGGTCATAGTTATTACATATATGCAAATTTGTATGCAATAACATAAAATGGTGAGACTATGAAGGGAAGATAATAGAGGGTATAGTTTAGAAAGAAAAGTAGTAACAGGAGAAAAGTTAGTCAGGGTTGGTACAGGAGCATAGCCAGTGTTTATTGAGATATAGTTTTAGATTCCTTTTAAAATGTAAAAGAGAAGTCTGTGATGTGATTTCAGAGGGTAGTTTGTTCCGTAGTTTCCCAACGGAGTTAGAGAACAAGGATTCACCTGCAGAGTTGTTGGATTTGGTAGTTTTGACCAGCAGTTTGTTTGAGGAGCGTAGATTCTTGAGATTATTATAGGGTGTTATGAGGCTAGAAAATATAGATGTGATGTTGGGTTGCAACAAGGTCTTGTGGGCTATTGTGAGCTGCTGTAATTGAAGTTGGTTAAGAAATTCTAGCCAGTTTAGTTGTTTTAGGTTCAAACAGCGATGGGTTCTAAATGGAGAACCTGTGGCAAATCTATCAATATTATTATAGGATATAGCTAGTTTGTTAAGGTTATTTTTTGAAAGATTGGTATATATAGGAGAGTAGAGTGGAGATTAGGTGGGTTCTGGCTATAGCGGTTCTAGCTAGTGGTGTAAGAAAGGGTTTGACTCTATAAAGGGATCCTAATTTTTTGTTAACTATTTTTATTGTGGTGTTAATGTGAGTATCAAACTTTAGTGTTTGGGTCAGGAGAGATAAGAGTTCCACTGTTAGATGTAAGAGTGAAATGTAAAGGGGTAGACTTACGGGTTGGTGTAAAGAGTAACAGTTTAGTTTTTTGGGATTTAAGAGAAGGCAGCAATGTGAGAACCATTGTTCTACAGAGTTGAAAGCTTTTTGGGTAATAGACTGCAGTTTAGTTTGAGAAGTGGCCGAGCAGATAATAGTAGAGTCATCTGCATATTGAATACAAGTGGTGTGTGGAATAGCTGATTGCAGGTCATTAATATAAATGGAAAACAGGAGTGGGCCTAATATATATATATATATATATATATATATATATATATATATACATATATATAGTAAAAAAATGCACTAAAAACGAAGATAAATTTCACTAAGAACGAACTTCGTGACACAAAAGCATTCAAAAAGAATTAAAAGGAAAACACCAGAAACTCTTGTATTATCCAATTCCTATCCAATAATAATAACAGTAGTCTTGCAAGGTGCTGTGTGCATCTTCATTATCATTAAAACGGTAGATCAATTAACAAGGAGAGGTGCCATGTGAATCCTGTAGTGCAGAAACTTGGAAAGAAGCCTGAGGTACTGTGTGCAAAGTGGGGGTGTGTGTGCAAAAAAGAAGCCTGGGGTATTGTGTGCAAAGTGGGCTTGTGTGCAAAAAAAAAAAAAAACTTTATTATCTTTATAAGACCCAGTCAGATTGCATTTCTATACTTTCAGATATTATGTGTGCAAAAAAAAAAAAAAACCTTTACAAGACCCAGTCATCTGAAAGTATAGAAATGCAATCTGACTGGGTCTTATAAAGATAATGAAGGGTTTTTTTTTTTTTTGCACATGAACCCACTTTGCACATGATACCTCAGGCTTCTTTCCAAGTTTCTGATACAGGTATACTTGTTGCACACGACACTACAGGATTCACATGGCACCTCTCCTTGTTAATTGATCTACCTTTTTTAATGATGGTGAAGATGCACACAGCACCTTGCAAGACTACTGTTGTTACATTATTATTGGATAGGAACTGTTGTGTTAATTTAAATAAACTACTTGAAGTAATGTATTTAAACAATGTTAAAATGGTTGCTTGTATTAATGAAACATGTCATTCTGAAGACGTCTTGATATTAAAGAAGATGAAAGTGCTAAATAATACAAGAGTTGGTGTTTTCCTTTTAATTTTTTTTTTGAATGCTTTTGTGTCACGAAGTTTGTTCTTAGTTAATATATATATATATATATATATATATATATATATAATAAAAAAAAAAAAAAAATATATATATATATATATATATATATATATATATATATATATATATAACTTAATGAATAATATGTATATGGTCCTGAAATCAATCGATGAGCTTCCTTTAACAGTTTTTATAATAAGTTTTATCCATGATGCTGGTATAATGTTTTTCGTTAGGCACAGATAGAAAAGGCACTGGATAGGCCTAAAATTGTGATTTTTTGATACATATACAAGGAATGAAGTGCAAGGTAGTGATGCTGGAAACTGATCATCAAGGTTGTTCTTTGTTTTAGGGGTGTGTATGCATGTTTGTAAGAAGTAGGTAGGTAAAGGTAGGTGTCTGTAAATGTAAGAAGTAGGTAGGTCTGTGTGTTTGTAAGAGGGAGGTAGGGGTGTGTGTGTGTCTTTGTAAGAGGGCGGTGTAGGGGTGTGTGTGTGTGTGTGTATGTCTTTGTAAGAGGGAGGTAGGGGGGAGTGTGTGGGTAGGGGGGGGTCATACCTTGCAATTTCCCAGATTTTTGCCTCATATCTTTGGTTTGTTTCTCATAAAATTGTGTTTAAATTGCAAATCATTGAGGAGTGAAGTCAGAGAATAATGGCAGCCATTTGAGTTTTAGACTTCATATCTTGAGAAAATGCTTACTAATGCAAACTTTGTAGTTCTATCCACTTTCTAAGGAGGTAGGGGGATGTATGTTTGTCATACTTCACAACTGTACAGATTTTCACAGAATGTCCAGATTTTTGCCTTATATTTTTGGTCTGTTCTTTATAAAAATTCTGTTTTTTTTTTACAAATCACTGAGTTTCAGACTTAATATCCTTCAGAAAATGCATTCTAATACAAATCCTGTTACTCTAGCAACTTTCCAAATGTGTCCCTAGTTTTACGTCTTTGTCCCCAGCTTTGTTCAGATTTATTGTGCTTCGAGATTGAGAGGTTTTGTGTGTGTGTGTGTGTATGTGTGTGTGTGTGTGTGTGTGAGAGAGAGATGTGTGTGTGTGTGTGTGTGTGTGTGTGTGTGTGTGTGTGAGAGAGAGAGAGAGAGCACAAAATGCTCAGAGTTAGAAGATGGAATTTATGTTCAAGTGCATTTTCAAGGAATTGTAAGCATCAAGGGAAGAGAAGTTTATTGCTGCATATGCTAAGTATGCTTAAAATGTGCAACTGTTTTGTTTAGCAAATGGTATCACTATTGTGATGTAGAATTTTAAAGCAGTGCTAGTAGCAGGTAGAAAACTTCCACTTTGATGCAGAGAGCTGGAAGTTCAACTCCCACAGCATGTAGATTTGTATTTGAAGGGAGTGGGGTGCTGCAGTCCTGAGTATGTCCTCCTTTGGATGAGATGTCTAGTAACTAAGTACCTGTTTTTCAGCTTGCCACCCAGTCCCTATTGCAATATAACAGCTTACCATTTTTTAATTTAACATAGGCAATTTATTCTTCAAGGGCAGCAGACACTGAATTTGTAAAAGAAACACTGAAATATAAAGCTGTTTTCTAGCAACAACCTTGTCATTAGTTTCAGATCTCTTTAATGTGGAAATATTCAGATGGCTTTTACTTCTGCAGAGATTGTACAAATTGACTGATATTGGTGGATTGTAATGACATAATTTTGAGTAGCCTTTTATGGTTGAAAAGTTCTGAATTGGGCAGTTTGTCATTTTTGGTTCATGTGTTTTGTTTCATAGCTTATTGGAAAAATGTTCAAAACTATAAATTTAAATCTAACAAGTGGTACAGTATTATGCAAGAGATATAATCTGATTATTATTTATTATAATTAATAGAGTCAGGAAGGTGAATCAAAGAACTTTTGCATGGTCCTAAAAATGTGTGCAAGGGGCCTATGATTTGAAAACAGCCCAACAGTAAATGTAACCCGTCACTGGTCAGATGCATTTTCTTTGAATGTGGGTTTCAATGCTGTTTCAGTGAATGTGGGTTTCAAAGGCAGAGAAGTTTTAATGCTAAGTCTGTTTTCATTGTAAGACTATCACTTTGTTTACCAAATGTCTATCAGTGTTTGTGCTATAAAATTTGCAATAAAAGATGTAAATAAATTGAAATATCTGTAATAATCTTAGAAGTAAAGCATACAACGGTATGCACACTGAGTTTTGAACAGTGTTTATGGCAACTGGGGAGAAATGGCCAAGAAATGGGAGACTGGAATGGCTGCATGGGTGAGGCATGGGCAGGGCTAAGTGGGAGGGGTCTGGATTTGCACCCCCCCCTGCAAAAAATCCTGCGGGCTCCCTTGGTGTCAGGATAGCCTTCCATGACCCTATACTAGATTTAGTGGGTAAATGGAGAATGAAACAATGAACAAACTAGTAAACTGCGATTAAAATATAACCAATAAAGGTACTAACAGTTTTCTATTAAAACATTATTTTAAACGTATTCCATTTGCTTTCATTACTAAAAACTGTTTCTTTATATGACCATCGCCACCTACAATGCGATGCTTTATAATAGTACAACAGGATTTTGTAGCAAAAACAGAGCGAGAGAGAGACACACAGAGACAGAGAGACAGAGAGCGAGAGGTATTCATAATAAAATAAGGTTGTACCACATGTGCTCAAGGCACATTCGGTTGAGGCACATGGCCTCATTGCCACTTGTTTGTTTTGTCAGGTGTTCTAACTTCCACTAACCTGTCTCCCATAATGTTAAATATCCTTATCAGATCCCTTATCGTAACCTTAAAAACTCCCATCCAGTGCCTAAACCTGAAGTCTCCCAACCCTCTCTAAACCTAAAATCCCCATTCCCTTTCCCCCTCTACCTTCCATGATTACTCCTTAAACCTAAAATCCCATTCCCCTCCATAACCCTAGAGTGCCTATCTCTCTCTAAGCATAAATCCTCAACCCTAACCCTAAAGTCCCCACTCCACTCCCTGCCCCCCATCCTTAAACCTAAAAACATCTTTCCATCTCCCATTCTCCACTTTCCTGGTCCAGTGTGAGCACCTGGGTGCATCCATCACCTAGCATGTGAGGTATTGTGTGGCGGCTGCATTGCTAAATTTGAGTTCAAGTGAGCTGCTGGTCAGTCTGGTTTACAGCCATTCGAGTTCCTGGCATTTGAACAGGTGGGGTTCAGTGGCTGTAGAGCACCCATAAAATAGGCTCTTTTCAACATATTCTACTTTTGAAATTAATATTTATTTAATGTTCTATGGTGCATATTTAATCCTGAAAAAACCTCTTTGCTGTGTTTGAAATGTACATTGATTCCTTGAATAAAACTTTTTTTATTTAATATATCACTTTGTAGCAATTTTGATGTTGAATATATTGCTCTTTGCCTGCGTTGGAGATATTTTCTGTATAACATGCTTGCTAAATTACAATAGCAGGTTTTCCTGGGACATTGGGTATTGCTCTTACTAGTCAAGTCTCCTTTCTTGTTATCTATCATTGCATGTCTGTCATCACGTTCTATGTTTATATGCACTGAGGAATGCTTATCACCACATTCTATATTTAAATGCACTGATGCATACTTATCATCATGTTTTATGTTTCCATGCTCTGATGTATGCCTATCTTCACATTCTATTGTTCTGTGCACTAATGCATACCTATCATCACGTTCTGTGTTTCTATGCGCTGATGCATGCCTGTCATCACATTCCATTGTTCTGTGCACTAATGCATACCTATCATCACGTTCTGTGTTTCTATGCACTGATGCATGCCTGTCATCACATTCCATTGTTCTGTGCACTAATGCATACCTATCATCACATTCTATGTTTCTATGCACTGATGCATGCCTATCATCACACTCCATGTTTCTGTGCACTAATGCATACGCTATCCACCATCATCTTGTACAATATCTCTCTCTTCACAGCATTATAGCAAACTGTCAACATGGTTTTAGACCACATCATAGTACTACTACTGCCTTGCTTTCCTTTGTAGACACTATTAATCAGAACCGTAACAACAACTTACTCTCTTCTGCCCTCTTCATTGACCTCTCTAAAGCATTCGATATGGTCAACCACTCTTTATTAATTAAGACTCTTGAATCTCTCTCTTTTGATACCCCAGCCATTAAATGGTTTAATTCCTATCTCACAAACAGAAAACAAGCAGTTCTCTGGGATAACCACATTTCTTCTCTTTTGCCTGTTTCTATCGGAGTTCCTCAAGGCTCTATTCTTGGCCCACTTCTCTTTTCCCTTTTCATTAATGATCTCCAAACAATAATCCCTCAAGCAACCTGCATTCAATATGCCGATGATTCTACGCTCATCTGCTCAGCATCTTCCACCCCAGAACTTATCTCTCTTACCCAAAAAGTCTTTAATACCGTAGAAACATGGTTCTCCAGTCGACTCCTCTTACTAAATGCTAAAAAAACTAAACTTCTTCTCTTTACCCCCACTTCCAGGACCTCCCCCTTAAACTTCACTATCTCCTCCAACAGTGCCACTGTCATCTCACCTGACTCTACAACTAAACTGTTAGGTATTACCATTGATAATAATCTCTTTCGACCAACATATTAACAACTCTATAAAACTAGTCAACAGAAAAATAGGATCCTTATATCGAATTAGACCATTTCTTACACCATCTACTAGAACTAGGATTGCTCACTCCCATCTTATTTCTACTCTTCTTTATGCTTCACCCATCTTTACCAACCTCAAGAAAAACAACCTTAACAAATTGACAACCTGCTACAATAACATTGCCCGCTACCGGTAACCCGTACAGAACCCATCATTGTCTTAACCTGAAACTACTAGGCTGGCTGGAAATTCAAAACTATCTTGCTATCCATCAACTCATTTTGGCCCATAAAATACTGTACCAACCAAATAACACTCCTATACTCTCCCAACTCATAATCCCCTATAACAATCTAAACTCTCTCCGCTCTTCTAGTAAACTCTTGACTAGTTCTATAAAATCTAATAACACTGCTGGTGACTCCCTATTCACCAATTCTGTAGGTACAAAACGGAATTTGTTACCTACTAACATAACAATGATTTCTTCTTTGCCTCTTTTCAAACAAAATATTAAACTGCACTTCCAAAATCACTGGCTTTGTTCCTGTTGTAAACCTGATTAACTTTCCACTAGTACTACTTACCTTAAACTATCTCTCTTACTTCTTGTTTCACTCTATTCTCCACCTGGCTTTCTTTTTCCTCCCCCTTCATCCTCTCTCTGCTTCTTTACCTGTTAACTATCTTAACTTGCTCTCTTTTTCTCATCAAATCCCTTCCTAATATTACCTTATTCTTATTACTCTACTTTTGTTACCTCCTATCTTTGTATCTTTATCTGACAAGTATTTTTTATCTTGTATAATGTTATTTTGAATTTCTCTGTGTGTGGTAGTAATTAATTCATGTAGTAGTAAGTTATATTGAAGAGTTTTGAAGAGTTTTGCTGTTTTTGTTATTACTAACCTGTGTACTAATTGTTTTATTTTTATGTATGTTGATTTTTCCGTATGTATTTTTACTTCTGTGGAGCTTTTCTCCTCGGGCCTCTACTGAAAATGGAAATATCTCCAGCTAGACTAGCTCGGTCAACAAATGTAAAATAAATAAAAATACCATCATGTTTTATGTTTCTATGTGCTGATGCATGCCTATCATCACATTCCATTGTTCTGTGCACTAATGCATGCATATCATCACATTCTATGGTTCTATGCACTGATGCATACCTATCATCACATTCTGTGTTTCTATGCACTGATGTATGCCTATCATCATATTCTATTGTTCTGTGCACTAATGTATGCTTATCATCACATTCTATGGTTCTATGCACTGATGCATACCTATCATCACACTCTATGTTTCTATGCACTGATATATGCCTATCAACAAACTCCAAGTTTCTATGCACTGATGAATGCATATCATCAAGTTCTATGGTTCTATGCACTGATGCATGCCTATCATCACATTCTAAGATTCTATGCACTGATGCATGCACATCATCATGTTCTATGGTTCTATGCACAGATGCATGGGTATCATCACGTTCTATGGTTCTATGCACTGATGCATGCCTATCATTACATTCTATGTTTCTATGTACTGATGCCTGCCTATCATTACATTCAATTGTTCTATGCACTGATGCATGCCTATCATTACATTCTATGTTTCTATGTACTGATGCCTGCCTATCATTACATTCAATTGTTCTATGCACTGATGCATGCCTATCATCACATTCTAAGTTTCTATGCACTGATGCATACACATCATCATGTTATATGGTTCTATGCACTGATGCATGGGTATCATCACGTTCTATGGTTCTATGCACTGATGCATACCTATCATTGCATTCTATGTTTCTATGTGCTGATGCCTGCCTATCATCACATTCTATTGTTCTGTGCACTAGTGCATGCATGTCATCACATTCTGTGTTTCTATGCACTGATGCATGCCTATCATCACATTCTATTATTCTGTGCACTAATGCATGCATATCATCACATTTTGTGTTTCTATCCACTCTGTTACTTTCTACAGCGTTCAATTATACTTGACCTAATAGCAGGAATACAGGACTGTTTTAGGTGCCAAAGGAAAGTTATTTGTAATCTGAGGCTCACTAAATGGGCACAGTAGTTTTCACATAGCATTGAAACTATGGAATATTGAATTATTCTTCTTTATTTTTATCACTTTAATAATGTAACGTAACTTTTAAGTTAATATTATGTACTGAATATACCGGTATCCAGAGAATGTAGCAGAATCATGTATTTATAATACCAAGTTTGTAGCTCTAGGCTGCATCATAATGAAGTGACATGTTTGCCCTTTTTGAGGGGGATCCAGTATCAGCATCAAGAGAAAGCAGAAAACAAAGACGTTATTTTAACTGTCAGTACTTTTTAAGTTCCTTTTTGCAACTTGAAAACCTGGGGGATGGTTATTGCAGACTTTACTCTTCTCTGCTACTTAGACCATTAAAGGAAAAAACTCTTAGGCAAAAATATAAGCACTGCCAAAATACTGAAAACATTAGTCCCATGGATGCAATTGGTATGCTGTTTTCATTTTGACAATGTTATGTATTAAGAAACTAATATTCATATCAATTTAGTCAGTAAATTTGTTACGATGCTGCAAAACATATGCTTTTTTTGTTTTAAAGTTTAATATGCTTTTGCTGAAATGGGACTAACATGATTAAAAATGACCCGAGATTTCAAAGCACATAATTCAAAACTTTTATGACTTTATGTTATGACAGCACTGAGAAAAGCAGCAAGAAGCAAACAGTGTAACTACCCATTTGTTTAGCTTACAACAGGTTAAAAAAGAAAAAAATGATTGCTTAAAAAAGCACATCTAGATTGACATCTTTTACATATTTCAAAACTGCTCCTGTGCCTTCAGGAATTATGCCTGCAAATATTGCATACCCAATGAGTCCATATAATTGTAATAAAAAAACTGTACAGCAGCGTTAATCACTTATACTATTTAGTAAAAAATAACAGAAATACATGAGAGCTGCATACTTCAGTAATGCAACAGTTCATTCTGTACTTTACTGGCTATGAAATGTGTCACAAAGAACGTCATTCATTAATGATTACACAAAATCAAAAATAACGAAACTGTGCTTTTGGAAACATACGGTATGGTGTAAAATTTAGATCTACAGTAAGTACTTTAATGAATACTAAATGGACTATTCAAATTCACAGTGACAAATTTCTTGAAGAGTGTATACAGAACTCTTGTTCATAGGTGCATAGGTTCATAGGTAGGTACTAATCTGTCGGTCCAAGGGCCTACGTAAGCCTAGCCAACAAGGTTATCCAAAAAATCCGCACACAAAGCTGGAACCAGTGATAATACATCAGCAAAAAGTTTTTATTTAAAACAAGGTTAGCACTTTCATCCAGTGTCAATCACGAGACTTCATCAGACAATATACAAAATCACAACCCTTCTTAAAATACTTGTTTCAATTAAAACAACAACCAATAAAGTAACTAACGTGTTTAAGCATGTCATTACATCACTGAAAGAGCTTTTAAAGCAATACTTTCCACTTTTACTTTGTTGCATTTCATGAACATAAATATAAAAATTTAATTACTAAGTTAATACCAACAATAAATATAAATATTAAATCAATATTTTCACCTAACCTATTAATAAATACAAGGTTAATATATTATTCAATAAACTTTGTTTATAAAGTTGCAATACTTTAAATGTAAACAACAATGACTGACTTTTAATTTTTTCATTGGTAACATTTAATCTTAACTGTTTCTATCATAGGTTCATCGATAGGTTCATAGGTAGGTACTAGGCTATCGGCCCAAGGGCCTAAGTAAGCCTAGCCAACAAGGTTCCCTGGCTTATGCCACCCAAGAAAGTTATTTTCTTGTGCCACTGTCGAGCAGAGACACAGAAGTGATCCCTGGGGTGTATTTCCTATTTCCCATCCACTCATTGATATTTTTTCTTGAAGAGTGTGGTAATAAATACCAGGTTCTCTCACCACGACACTGCAGGATGGTAATAATAGATCAAATAACAAAACTTCGTGATCAGTAAGAGCAGAGTCAGCAAAACGAATTGAAGTAATTCAGCAGTAGTCCAATATCAGTACAAAAAAGAAGTTTATTTAGTGAGCGCTTTCGCGTACCACCTACTACGCTTCATCAGACAATGTAAAATCATGTTAAATTCCTGTTTATATATTAAAAAAGGCTTTTTTTCCGGTTTGTGTCCGTTCCTAGGATTACTAGTTTTATTTTGGACACGTTCCTTTTTCATTGATTATATTAAAAAAGGCGCCAAAGGCAGTGAACATAATAGATTAATTGAATGGAATACTTTCAATTAAAAACAATTAACTTAGGTTCACGTTCAGTTGTAAACAAACTGTAATAACAAACTAAAATAACATATTCCAGTTTGCAATGATAAAAAAAAATGTCAACTTATTTTTTATATATAATACACTTTTTCTTGAAGAGTGCTAGTGAAGAACTTACTTGACATATATGGGTAGCCTGTTCCAGAGTATGGGAAGTCTCTGGGATAGTAATCTATCCCTCCAGCATGTCCTGTTTACTGTAGTGACAAGGGTTAGGTCCCTAGAGCGTGTAGCTCGGAGGGATTGGGTTCAAAATGTAAAACAAATCTGGACGTACTAATGTACATTAGTGATATTAGGGTTTGGGTACAGTTAAGTTTGGAGTTACTGTTAGAAAGACATGACACAAGGATTAGTTCTAGGACTGGGTTTACAGTAAGACATAGATGGTGGTTAAGATTTACATTAGGCTTATAAAAAAAACATTTTTCTTCTGATTATAACAGAAGATCACCTAATTCACTCCATTTTGTAAGTTCATTTTTAACTTTTATGGATGTTTTGACAATAAAAGTCACATAGTTGGTAAACCATGGCAATAACCATGTTATTCTACTTAAAGTCCTCACATATTTCCTTACATGGTTAAGATTGTTTTTGATGCATGGATTTGGAGTTTTCTCTGCTTGTTCGTATTGGTTTGAGGTTGGAAGAGAACAGAAAGCCCTTTCACAGCCCTCATTTATCCAGTCATTGAACATAATGCCCCCTTTGGCATGTAGCTCTCCAGACACATGCAACAACTGAAACACCCACAGGGAGAACTTACTAAAAGGATGCAAGGCCTAAACAATATGTCCTACATGGTGCGACTCAAAGATCCATCGCCACATTTGGTATCCTACAGACTGCTAAGAGATAACCGATGTCTGGCATACAAAGTATCCTCCGACCCATTACTTATGGATTTACTGCACACCAGCATGTTAAATGTCATCAGAAATATTTGGTCTAGGGATCTAAAAGTACAGTTGTGTACCTACCATAAATGTAGATGTTCGAGTGTATTCACTGTTGCAGTCATTACACTTGGGTTATCCTGCTGGCAGGCTACCCACAGTCGGCCTGAATTCCAATGTCCTATTCCGGCGTCGGTTGCTGTCACCTCTTCCCTGACGTCAGTGCGCCAGGAGTATATAAGATGCAGCCAACACCATTTTCTTCAGTTTTTCTTGCCCCAGATGTCAGGTGCCCCCAAAAGGGTAGGCTAAAAACACTGCTTATAAAAAGCATACACTAAAATAAACAATACATTCATCTACAAGCAAATACACCACATAGGTTGTATAGAATAGAGAAGTACAGATAAGTCCCAGAAAAGAAAGGGGGATGGTGGGTGGGTAACCTGGACTGCAACAGTGAATACACTTGAACATCTACATTTATGGTAGGTACACAACTGTACTATGTTCATCGTGTTTCACTGTTGCAGTCATTTTACTTGGGTTGAATCCCAAAGCTGAGGTTGGGCGGCTGGGTCTAAATAGAATTAGGAGTGGCTATGATGCCCTGCAGAACTGCAGTGGCAAAGCCTACTCTGTATTTAGAGTAAAGAGGTAAGTGGTAGTGCTTGGTAAAAGTGTGCACTGAACTCCAAGTTGCAGCCTCCAAAATTTCCTTGGTTGGTACTCTTTTGAGAAAGGCTGCTGATGTGGCTACTGCCCTGGTCGAATGTGGCCTAATGTCCTTAGGCACTGATTTGTCATGCTGTGCATAGCAGAAACAAAAGCAGTGTCCTATCCATTTTGAAATAGTCTGCTTTGAGATAGCCTTTCCTTGTGATCCAGCAGCATATGCCACTAAAAGTTGCTCAGTCTTTCTGAAAGCTTTAGTTTTGTCCAAGTAGAAGCGTAGCTGTCTGTGGATGTTCAAAGAATGCAGAATTCTCTCCCCTTTATTCTGTGGGTTTCAATAAAAAGTAGGCAAATGAATGGTTTGGTTAAGAGCCACACTGGACACTAACTTTGGCATAAATGTTGGGTTTGTCTTTAGAGAAACCCTGTCCGGATGGAAAATGATAAAAGGTTCCACTGCCATTAATGCCTGTAACTCTGAGACTCTTCTTGCTGAAGTTATTGCTAGGAGCAGAGCTATTTTCCATGATAAGAATTTTATCTCAGCTGTATTGGCTGGCTCAAAAGGAGGCAGTGTGAGCTTTTCCAAGACAAAATTGAGGTCCCATGTAGGTATCGGTGCTCTCCTTGGGGGTCTTATGATTTTGGTCCCTCTGAGGTACTGCCTTAGCAGTGGATGTGAAAAAATAGGAGGTTCCATATTGTAATGAGCTGAAATGGCAGAGGCATGGATCTTAATTAATGAGAAGGATAGGCCTTTGTCCAGCATCTCAGTTAGGTATTGTAAAATCTGAGGAATATTTGGAACAAGCGGTTCAATTCCTTGTGCCTGATTCCAAACGCAGAATCTCTTCCATTTTTCTGCATAAGATTTTCTGGTGCTGGGCCTCCTGGCTTCCAAAATTACATCCATAACTGCTTTAGAGAGAGGTGTGTTCTGAGTGGTTATATTATTCGCCATGCAGCCAGATTTAAGGTGCTGAGTTGGCTGTGCAGGATCTGATTGTTTTGTTGGGTCAGAAGATGAGGAATTTGAGGTAAAGTCCAGGCTGAGCTTTGAGACAAGCTCTTTAGGATTGGGTACCAGTGCTGGCGTGGCCAGTCTGGGGCAATCAGAATAATTTTGGGCTTCTCTTGTCTGACCTTTAGGAGTACCTTGGGGAGGAGAGGCAGTGGAGGAAAGGCATAAACTGTCAGGGTTTTCCAGCTGAATGATAGAGCATCCACCTTCCATGCTTGTGTGTGATAAGTCCTTGTGCAGAATCTCTGTAGTTGGCAGTTGTGAGGGGAGGCAAATAGATCTATGTCTGGGCATCCCCATTTCCTTGTTATCATGCTGAAAACTTGTGGATCTAGTTTCCACTCGTGAGGGTCCATGAGGTTTCTGCTTAGTTCGTCTGCCAGAGTATTTGTCTTTCCTGCAGGAATTGTGCTTACAGATGCACTTGATAGGTCAATGCTGTGTTCCACAAAGTCATGACTTGCCTGCCGAGGGGGTAGGAATGCGTGCCTTCTTGCTTGTTTATGTACCACATGACTGTAGTGTTGTCCATCTTTAGCAATAGTTGTCCTGGATGGAGTAGATCCTTGAAGGCTGTCAGGGCATTCTGTACAGCTAGCATCTCTTTTTGATTGATATGAAGATGCATTTGGCTTGCGGGCCATGTGCCCTGAATACATTTTCCCACCATGTGTGCCCCCCAGGCATAATCTGATGCATCTGTTGTTAGTGTCTGCCTGGCTGTGGGTAAAGTGAATGGCTGTCCCTTGTTGTGGTGACAGGCCAGTGCCCACCATCGAAACTCCTGTTGCAGGCAGGAAATAAGAGTAATTATTGTTTCCAGGCTGTGGCAATGTTGAGTCCAAACACTTTTTAGATACCATTGTACCTTCCTCATATGTAGTCTTGCATATGGAATTAGCAGGATGCCATGAAGCCCAAAGCCTGCAGAATTTTTCATGCATGTAACTGGGTTTTTGTTGCCATCATTTGGAAGTAATGAGTCAGTTGCCTTTGTTTGTCTGGCGTGAAATAAGCCATCTGGGCAGTTGTATGCAAGCTTGCACCCAGGAATATTATCTCTTGAGAGGGCACTAGTTTTGATTTCTTTTCGTTTACTGTGTACCCTAGGCAAATTAGTAATCTTTTTACAAATGCCAGATGCTTTAGTAGAATGTCCTTGCTCTCTGCATGAATAAGGCAGTCGTGCACGTAGGGATATATTTGAATTCCTCTTTGTCTGCAACATGCAATTACTGGTGCCAGGCATTTTGTCAAGACCCTGGACACAGTAGATAAGCCAAAGGGCAGTGCAGAGAATTGGTAGTGCATTGAGCCAGTTATGAATCTGACATATCTTCTGCAAGGTTGTCTGATTGGGACATGCAGGCATGCCTCTTTGAGGTCCAAAGTTATGAGCCAAGCCTTCTTGCCCAGCATGGGTAGAAGTTGCTGCAGTGTCAACAGTTTGAATTTTGGAACGTCCAGAAAAGTATTTAGAGTAGACAGGTCCAGTATTGGTCTCCAAGCTTTGTCCTTTCTGGGTACCAAGAAAAGTCTTGAGTAAAATCCTTGCCCCTGCTCTTGCTGTTGTACTCTTTGAATAGCCCTCATGTTCATGAGAGATGAAATTTGTTTTTGTGCCTATGCCCATTGATTGTGTGGCAGGTCTGGCATACCTTTTGCCCTTGGGAGGGTGTGAAAGTGGAACCTGTAGCCCTGAGAAACAATATTCAGTACCCATTTGTCCTGGGTGATCATGTGCCAATTTTGTGAGAAAAGTGCTAGTTTTCCCTCTTAGGGTGCTGCCAAAAGGTAAGTGCTTGGCATTGGTAGTGGGAAGTCATCGGGACTGTTTCCTATATGGTTGTGATTTGTCTTCTCCACCTTTGGAGGCTGAAGCACCCCATTGTTTAGGCCTGTATGAGCCCTGGGGCTGAGATCTGCCTCTAAGGCATCTGTATCTGCCTCTTTGTGGCCTGTCTGACACTGGAAAGGACCAATTTTTAGAAGGCCAAACCTGTAAGAAATCCTTTACTGTCTGCATTGATTTCGTTTTATCCTCCATTTTCTTTAACAGCTCTTCTGCTTTAACACCAAACAAAGTATCATGCTGTAATGGAGCATCCAATAATTTTGCTTTAACATGATCAGGCAGACTCTGTTCCTATAACCAAGCATGCCTTCGAATGATAGAGTCTGTAACTGCAGCCCTGCAAGAAGCCTCTAGTGAATCAAAACCACATTGCAAAGTATGCTTTCCCACTTGTTCAGCTGCATGCAATAAATCCTGCATTTCCTTGTTTTCAGGACATTCAGAGTTTGTCAGCATTTTCTGTTTTAGCAGAGACATTAGGTATTGCTGATATTTAAGCATGTGAAACTGGCAGTTTAAAGCCCTTACAGCTAAAGTAGCAGAGGTGTAAACTTTTTCCTCCATCTGTCCAGTGGTCTGGAATCCCTATCAGAGGGAACAAGGTTTTTTGCAGTGGAAGCCTTGACCCCTTTGGGACCCTGAGATATAGTTTCTGGGTCACCAGGGTTTTTATAAATAAATTTATGTGAATCTGGAACCCTGTAGTACCTATCTGGCTTAACTGGTGCAGGGGGTAAAGAATCGGGAGACAGACTGGGCTCAGAAAATACATCATCTGCAATGTCTAGCACAGGAGGAATAGCAAGAGGTCTGTGTTGAGGCAATAAAAGAAAATCTCTGAGCCTTTTCTTGGATTCTGAATAATCTTGGCTCTCCCAGTGGAAATGCTTCCTCATGGTATGCAGGGTTTCCCCAAAAGAGTAGTCCTCAGGAGGAGAGGCTGAAGGGATAGATTCTTCAGCATCAGAGTCCTCATAGGGAGGAAGAGAATATCCCTGTTCTGAAGAGGAATCAGATGAAATAGAAACCTGGTCAGAGGATTCATAGTCAGTGTCTTGCCTAGGCCCTTTATCAGGAGGGGGATGGGAACCCCTGATCAAAGTAATTAGGTCCTTGGCCATTTTAAGCATCTGTTTCTTAGGCATGGATGACTGTCCAGGAGAATGCTGTACTTGTTTCTTTGTCTTTAAACGTGTTTTAGACTTTGCCTTGGCTGCTGAAGTGGTCTTGATACTAAGCTGTGTAGGTCTGAAAACACCCTCAGAAGCCGATGCCTGCTCAGTGGCTCCAGACCCATCTGAGGGAATAGTTTCCATAGGCCCAATACCTTGAGTTTCCAGAGGCCTAGTTGTCTCCACGTGGGAGTCGGAGGCGGCCTGTGGCTCTGAGGTAGCGGGTGTCAGGGGCTGCAAAAGTGCCTCACTGAGAACCGGCGAACCAGCGACTGGCCTTGAAGAGGCTTTGTTGTCAGTTTTGGACCTTGGATGCCTGTCCTTTTCCTTTTCCTTGCGCTTTTTATGAACTCCGGTCGTCGGTTGTTCCGATGGCATTATATAGTTAAACCTTTGGCCAAAGTAATGTAAAGCAAAATCGAACAGACGCTTAATAGTGCGTTGGTTAAATATATCACAAATCCGGCAACAAGCAATGTCGTGGTCAGGGCCTAGGCAAGGAATACAGTAAGAATGAAAATCCTTATGAGGTATTTGCTTTCCACAAGAAATACAATTGTTAACTTTTACTTACATCGGTCTGGAGCAAGAAAAAGTTTCCCCAATGGGGTACTTAGCTTTATTGGGAACTGCTTTTGCTTCGGACATCACACAGGAAGAAAGACTGAAGAAAATGGCATCAGCTGCATCTTATATACCCCTGGCGCACTGACGTCAGGGAAGAGGCGACAGCAACCAACGCCAGACCAGGACTTTGGCATTCAGGCTGACTGCGGGTAACCTGTCAGCAGGATAACCTAAGTGTAATGACTGCAACAGTGAAACATGATGAACATCCTCTTTTGCAACATCAACAGAATGGTTTGAAGGGGCAGGCATATCTTGCAGAGGATACTGCTGCTGTAGAACAGACTCTGTGTCCACATAAAACAAAGTTCATCCTTGTCCATTTACAAGCACAACTTAGATCTATGGATACAAGACAGAACATTTACCCCAGGACTATCCCCTGTGCTAGTAATGGACAGAAGCATCTCCTAAATGCTTTATCCTGAGCATGATCCTAATATTCTCATTGGGGTAATAAATAATTATCATCCATGGGATTAGAAAGGCCAATTTCTAACCAAATGTGATAGGTTATTTCAAGCACAAAAAGCAAAATTGGCTCGGCTAAAAATGGCCTACAAGGCCTGCTAACCTAGTGCTTACCTACGAGAAGGAGGAATTCAGATTTATGCTATGGAATCCAGTGTTACATCCCCTTAATGAACTCTCTGAAACATTACAAAATTTTTGTAATGAAATTATTTGCTTTCAGAGAATATATATTAACAAGAAAGAAAGACATAGTAACAACATTTACAAATATGAATAGAAGAAAGGGATGCAGTGGAAAGAAAAAGCAGAGATTAAATGACACTGACAAATTCTTAGTGAACTGTAGTAACATTTGACAGCACAACAAATGCAAAGTTAAATAATAAGAAAAAAGATTAAATCATTATATCTTTTTCTCTCATTTGCTGGACTTTGAGGGGGAGGGCCTTGCTCATGTCTATCACACCTTTCCCCAATAACATGATACTGCACCAATTTTATTTCATTACGGTTGTTTACAAGGACGGTGGGTTGATCTAAAATGGAATAATTTCATTGAATGCCTAGAGCACAAGCATGTACAAGTAAAACTGAAGGAACATCAAGTAGGTAATAAATAATAAATAAATACAACACTAATAGCATATCATTAATGATGATAATCGAGAGACATGAGATACATGAAAAAAGTCATAACATCTAAGAATGATATAATATCAGAGGCTGGTTATGTATTTGCACATTCAAATAAGCTCATAATTCCAGTGAGCAGTGGCTAACAGAAAAGTATATTATGTAGTAAAGTAATAGCATTAGTAAGCGAAGCAGTGTTAATACTTGTAATGACAGAAAGGTATATTATGTAGTAAAGTAATAGTGTTAGTAAGCGAAGCAGTGTTAATACTTGTAATAACAGAAAGGTATATTATGTAGTAAAGTAATAGCATTAGTAAGCGAAGCAGTATTAATACTTGTAATGACAGAAAGGTATATTATGTAGTAAAGTAATATCATTAGTAAGCGAAGCAGTGTTAATACTTGTAATGACAGAAAGGTATATTATGTAGTAAAGTAATAGCATTAGTAGGCAAAGCAGTGTTAATACTTGTAATGACAGAAAGGTATATTATGTAGTAAAGTAATATCATCAGTAAGCGAAGCAGTGTTAATACTTGTAATGACAGAAAGGTATATTATGTAGTAAAGTAATAGCATTAGTAAGCGAAGCAGTATTAATACTTGTAATGACAGAAAGGTATATTATGTAGTAAAGTAATAGTGTTAGTAAGCAAAGCAGTGTTAATACTTGTAATGACAGAAAGGTATATTATGTAGTAAAGTAATAGCATTAGTAGGCAAAGCACTGTTAATACTTGTAATGACAGAAAAGTATATTATGTAGTAAAGTAATAGCATTAGTAAGCGAAGCAGTGTTAATACTTGTAATGACAGAAAGGTATATTATGTAGTAAAGTAATAGCATTAGTAAGCGAAGCACTGTTAATACTTGTAATGACAGAAAGGTATATTATGTAGTAAAGTAATAGCATTAGTAAGCGAAGCACTGTTAATACTTGTAATGACAGAAAGGTATATTATGTAGTAAAGTAATAGCATTAGTAGGCAAAGCACTGTTAATACTTGTAATGACAGAAAGGTATATTATGTAGTAAAATAATAGCATTAGTAAGCGAAGCAGTGTTAATACTTGTAATGACAGAAAGGTATATTATGTAGTAAAGTAATAGCATTAGTAAGCGAAGCAGTATTAATACTTGTAATGACAGAAAGGTATATTATGTAGTAAAGTAATAGTGTTAGTAAGCGAAGCAGTGTTAATACTTGTAATGACAGAAAGGTATATTGTGTAGTAAAGTAATAGCATTAGTAGGCGAAGTACTGTTAATACTTGTAATGACAGAAAGGTATATTATGTAGTAAAGTAATAGCATTAGTAAGCAAAGCAGTGTTAATACTTGTAATGATAAAAAGGTATATTATGTAGTAAAGTAATAGCATTAGTAAGCGAAGCACTGTTAATACTTGTAATGACAGAAAGGTATATTATGTAGTAAAGTAATAGCATTAGTAAGCGAAGCAGTGTTAATACTTGTAATGACAGAAAAGTATATTATGTAGTAAAGTAATAGCATTAGTAGGCAAAGCTCTGTTAATACTTGTAATGACAGAAAGGTATATTATGTAGTAAAATAATAGCATTAGTAAGCGAATCAGTGTTAATACTTGTAATATCAGAAAGGTATATTATGTAGTAAAATAATAGTGTTAGTAAGCGAAGCAGTGTTAATACTTGTAATGACAGAAAGTTATATTATGTAGTAAAGTAATAGCATTAGTAGGCGAAGCAGTGTTAATACTTGTAATGACAGAAAGGTATATTATGTAATAAAGTAATAGTGTTAGTAAGCGAAGTAGTGTTAATACTTGTAATAACAAAATTATTGACTAGTTAGTTGTCACCTAGTGGCATTCTACAAACAACTGGAGTACAAAAGAAGCAAGTGTAAGAAGGAGATACACAATAGTATTGTGTAGCACTGTGAGATAATGCAACAGACATCTAGTCACATGCTGGCAAATACGTCTTTAATATGGTGGAGTATATGCTTTAGAACACATCACAGTTGGCCATGGTGAAGTAAAGGGGAAAAAGATATCAGGAATATATATGACAATGGGATAAGTTATATCTGGCTAGGAAAAAGTGGAAAAATTGCAGGAATCAAATTAATTTTGCTGTAGGAAATACAAGAATGTTCATAAAATGAATGATCATGGGTTCAAAGGTAGCTTTAAGGCATGTGACCCAGGAAATAATTGAGGAACCTAGTCCAGTTTCTGAAATGCCCCAGAGCACTATCTGGTTAAGTCACTTACTCAAGAGTCACACAGTGGACCAATAGAGGCTGGAGGAATAAAACCTTGGGCTATAGGAAACAAGTCTTTAACACCTCATAGCCTTAATCTTCTCTGCTAATGGCAACACAATGAGAATCATAGGAATTGAACTCTGAACCTGTAGTACAAGAAGCCTAAGCACAAAAACAGCATCAGAGAGTATCAAATCACGTGTCTGAGGTGTGTCAGAAATAATGACATGTTCTTTCCTTTAAGTCTGACAAAATATTTGTCTTAAAACTATCGATCTCATTTATTTACCTGCGTAATAGTCTAAAGAAGGCAGACACAATCACTCTTAAGTCACCTGAAAAGTCTGAAGACTAAAATAGCGCCATTAATGTATCTAAATGTATAATGAGTAAGACTGAGTTTAAACGTCTGAGGATACTGAGGGAAAATGCTGCCTCCTGTAACATGAACTGGGGGAAAGAGAGTAACATATTTGCCATTTACAGTTTGTGTTAATGCCACTAACTCAACTCTATCCTTTCACTGGTTCTCACACACTGATATATCATACCCCTAGTATGTCCATCTCTTCTGGGATCTTACCTTTGACAGAGAATGAATTGCTAAAACATCATTCTTTAATTCTTTCTGTCCAGCTGATGAGAAATATTTGTTTTTATTTTATTTGCTAATTTACATTTTGTTGACTGATCAAAGCAGGACCAATTGCAGGCTCAGTCCGGGTTACATATAGCAGTAACAATGCTATATAGCAAGTGCTGCACAATGGGAAAACTTCTTAGCTTGGTGTCTTCAAGTTTAACATTTGTGTGTGCTGAAAATATTTAGATTATTCTTTTTCACTTTTCCCCATTAACGTCATTCTACATATTTGCAGCAGATTTCCTTGTAAAGTGTTATAGAATTCCTTCATTGCAGGACATTTTGTTACTGAACAAAAATAAAATGGAAGTATAAAATACATTTTTATTTAACATTTGTTTACCAGGAGAGTCTGACTTGGAACAAAGCCAATTTTTTAGCAGAGACCTGGGGAGAAACACTCCAACGCATGTCTTTGTAATGTGGGAGGAAACCAGAGTACCCAGAAAAAACTCACATGAACGCAGGAAGGACATGCAGGCTCCGCACAGAAGGCACTCCAGCCAAGAATTGAACCAGAGAACCTATTGCTGTAAGGCGACAATGCTACCGCTGCACCATTGTGCCTTCAATTTTCTCAACAGTGCTATAGTTAACCTTATGGTCTATTAGAAACATAAATGCTAACTGGCACACAGCTCACATACCTTACATTGATTATTGCTACTACACTTTGACCTGACTTTGTTACAAGTATGTTTTATTTTATATATCAGAGTTGCGGGAAAGGTTGGGTGAACAGAACACCTGCTTTGGATGTTAACTTGTGAGGGGTACTAAAATGACAACTTAAAAACTATCTTTAAAATAAACAACAAGAAATGAAAAAAAAAAAAAAAAAAACAGAGCAGCTATAGACAGTGTGGGTTGGGGTGCGAAACTGATACAATGCCCAGAACTCTGAATTTCCATGCAACAGCTCTTATGTTTGTTGCCAACATCTTCAAAAAGAAATCTTATTAAAATTGTCAATATTTTTTGTAAATTATATCCTTTTATTTAGTGTATTTGGTTTGGCATTTGCCTAATATGTTTATGTATTACATATTTCTTTTTATTTAATTTCTTTGACATATTTACATTTTTAAAGTCAGCAGTCTGACTCAGCTTTAAACAGCAAAGTTATGTGTGAGTCTTTGATTTTAAAGACCTTTAATGAATTTAATTTTCACAATTCTCTTTTCATGTTCTTCTGCTGAACTTTGTCAGAGTCCACAGTCAATAGACAGAACCACCCTTTAAGCAGTACAACCAGAAGTAATCTTTTTGAAGCCTGTTCTTTTACTTCCTTCTTTGTTACGGCTGTGGCCTGTAAACTAGTCCATACTTTAAAGCAGTGGGAATGGATGTCAACATTACCCAGCTGCATCCTGCAGTAGGCCTTTCACATGACTCCTCCTGCTTCCTGAAAGCATTCAATTTTATTTTAATAGTTGTAAACTTTGTACATGCACTTCAGCGGTCTGAAGAGATGTGCAAAGAAGGTATTCAAAAATTAGCAGTGGTGTGCAAAGCGTTACTTTGAGTAATGTTTTTTAAATTCTTTTTGAGTTTAATGGAATGGGGCTAATATGACATAATATGCATCTAAGTTAAGTGCTTTTGCACTTATGTGCAATGACGTTTAGTTTAGACACAAATCTAGCCATATTGCACAAAGTTTAGTTTAGACACAAATCTAGCCATATTGCACAAAGTTTAGTTTAGACACAAATCTAGCCATATTGCACAAAGTTTAGTTTAGACACAAATCTAGCCATACTGCACAACGCTACAAAAGTTTTAAAAAAAACACATCATTTCATCAAGTAGTGCTTGACACAACACTACTCATTTTGAATATTCCTGGTGGCTTTTTTTAACATTGCTGTACCACTAGACAATTCAGTAACCAATCTTAAATGTTGGGACCCCCTAGAGTGAGTCCAGAAATATGGAGAGTGGTTGGCAAAAAGATCTGACTTACATATACTAAGTCCAAGATGCCATTTCTCAGAATATTCCCTTTTCTCTGATATATGGCAAGCTCAGAATTGGTATATCTAAGTTCAGGGGAGTGCAGACAGGCTTGCCCTCCCTCCCCGCAAAAAGAAGTTTAAAGGAGAAGAGCTATTTTTGAAATTCTCTCTTATCCTGTGTTTTTGGTCTTTTTTTGGCTTGTCAGCCCTCAGCATTTCGAGTGATGACATTTCAAAGAGGAGCCTCCTAATTCAGCTGCTGCTCCAGATTATGCTTAAGATGTCCATTAAGAAGAAAATTAGAAAAAAGCAAGGGTGTTTTTCTCTTCTATAGGGTCTGCAGTTTGTGAACAAAGATTGATATTTAAACTCTTATCCACATTTTCCTGTCATGGAGGTTGGGTTGTGGGGCAGCACTAACATCTCCATTTACCATAACATTAGGCCTAACTCTAGCTGCCCAGCTGGCATTGTGTCTGGTTTATCACTGACCTCACATTATTTATTATTTGCTAGTTGTCCTGTGAATAAAATTGTAATGTTAAGCTGTTACTCACAGTCCCTTTTTTCTTGATGATATTTAGCTGTGTACCACTTTAAAAAATGTATCTGATGTTTTTCAGAAGAAGAAAACCTTAAATCGTCCCTGAGTTTAACAACATGTGAAATTAGACATTGTTTTAACAATCAGATAAAAGCAGGTACATTAAAATTAAAATGGACTGGTTTACAACTGCTGATTTACTTGCACAAAACAGCTACTTAGAAAGCTATATTTTATTACTTTCTATAATTAAACATGAAACTAATTGATCTAATTTTTTTTACCACTGAATTCACTCACCATCTTGTTTGTGCATCCAGATGTTTTACCTGTGGATTATTTAAAAAAAAATCACCAAATAAGTAGACTTAGCAGCTGACTAGCCAATTTTCATGCTCGATCGAGGATTGGACTTCCCAGACTGCACCCCCTTAAGAAAGCAGCCAGATACACTATTTTAAATGCTTTTTTTCAGGTGAAAGCCCTCTGCACCCCTAAACTTATATATACCAACTCCATGGTTGTACCAATTTAAAGAAGTGGGAAATTCCCATAAAAAGGGCATGACTGTCAGCAGAACTCACCAACAGTGAAGGAGCTCCATTCTTTGGCAGGTTGAATTTTAAGCAGATGAAGGTTGAGAATTTAATCTTCATCCATCTGTTGTTAAATACATTTTCACTATCTATATTACAAAGTCAAATTTACATTAACATTTATTTATCATATAGTTAGTGGGGTAGCAGAATATTTTAGGGATTATCAATAGCCTAACCTTGTGAGGGGTACTGAACTATAACTGACTATAATCAACTTCTATAAATTATTGTATGCCTACTATTCCTACAAAAAGGATTCTAATTTACAGTGCATTTTGGAATTATTTCTTGTGCAGACCAAAAGATATAAGGCAAAATTCTGGACATACTGCGAAAATCTTGACAGTTTCTGGAAGCAGTCTTCTCTCTTGCAGGACACATCAATACTGTTTCCAAATGACCTGATGTTATGTATTATGTATTTATAAAGATCTTGGTATTTATGAAGAATGCATTTTTGAGTTGCTCTGTGCTGTTTTTAGACATATGCATGTTGGAGTGTGGGCAGTGCGGGGTTATCTATACCTCATGTTGTTTGGTGATGAGAGCAAAGACCAAGTGAACAGACAAATTTAGACAGAAATAAGTCTGCATTTCCCACACATGAACATGATATAATACTGTTATACAGTGACTTACTTTTTTAATTAATACCGTTTATTTTGCAGTACTTCCGCAGTATGCCGGTTTAGCCTAGTCATTGCCACTTTCATTTTTTTAGAGTTTTGTTAGATTTTCAAAACAGTTCTGCATGTCTTTAAGCACTCTTTTATTTTCAAGAAATATGAACAGATTTCAAAAACAGTCACATAACCCATTAAAATTATTTACAGTAACTATTTCTACATTGTACTCAGCATATTAAATAATAATAGCATAAATATTAATATAAGTTAAAAAAAACAACCCCTCGGATTCAGTAAACTCTCTGTAGGCTTCTCGTGAAACCTATATGGAGTTTGTATGTGTGCACGGTGATGCCTGGTGAGCAGCACCGCTAATTACATATTCATGATGCGCACTGCATTTAAACATAAATAAGTGCTGTCTCCTGGCTGGCAACAGTGTTTCCAGGCAGGAAACCATATAAAGCAACACGGATAGCAATCCTGTTTACATTAGAGCACAGCTGGTTATCACGTTTGCACGGAATGCCACAATGATCACCAGGGCTTAACATATAAGTTTCCATAGTTCTCAGTCCCTTAATGCAAGAAATATGGACAAAGCCCAACATAACGGGGTAAATGACCCAGAAATAGGGATGGATTCTACATCTTTGCAGGTTTCAACTTAGAAATGTACTAGAATAACAAGGTTTGTGTTAAGATACATTTTATAAAGGATTTGAAGTCTGAAACTCAAATGTATATACTTATTTCGTGACATCAGTCCTGAGATCACCCCAGTGATATGCCAGAAAACCACAAATTTTATAAAGAGCAGACCAAAAGATATAAGGCAAAATTCTGGACATACTGCAAAAATCTGGACAGTTGAGAGTTATGACATGTATATGGTCCATACACAGTACAGGACAGTGTATACAGTGCAGAGTATTGTGAAATCCCATTCCTGGCTTTCTGTACCGGTGTTGTGTAAATGATCTGTAGGGCTGTATGTACTGCCATGTAAAATAAACACTCAGGTGAAGTGTGCATATTGAATAGGACATACAGATGAATTGTAGGAATGAACACAGGGAAAGGAGACAGGTGAAACAACCTAATGTACAGCAGATGAGAGCATGTCAATGGAAGACAACTGTAACAGCAACACCATTCACATATCAATATGGAGTCTATATTAAAATCGCGAAACCTCACTTACGTTAATACGGAAACATTGGCACACATATAGCGAACCGTGAAAATGCCCAATGTCCTGAAGTGCGAAATTCAAAATGTCAGATCGTCATAGTTGGCCAACCCCACTGCCCGCTACGTACTACCTACCCAAACAAATAAATAATCCACACTTCCCCATATCTACACTTCACCTATATATCCCATATCCTATTCAAACATTTACTACACACAAAATGTATCTAACTATAAACAAACAGCACCCAACTACAGGAAAAGTATAAATTACGTATACATTCAGCTACACAACTATATTACTCTACATACACTTAAAATGACCCTACTTCTAACCCTAAAGTAAAGGTTGCATGTATTACTATGTATGCATTTACCTTAACCCGCACCCTAACCCTAAGGTCTGTAACTATTGCACACTTAAGTTAGGAGCTATACCGGAAAAGGGCCAACTATGACGATTCGACATTTCGAATTTTGCACTTCAGGACATTCAGTGTTTTTGCGGTTTGCTATATATGTGTCGACGTTTCCCTATTCGCGTAAGTGAGGTTTTGCAATTTTAATATAGACCCATCAATATGGTACATTAGAGACTGCACAGTGAAAATGTGTATTATGTGACTGCACACAAGGTGACAGAACAATGGGGAAGATGTCTGTGTGAGATAAGCATCCTTACACGAACAATGCAGAGGACATCTATCAGGGATGTTATATACAATTGGGGTAGGGTGTATTTTGTGAAGCTGTGCAAACTGAGTTGTCTGAATATGAATGTAATCTCAGCAGAGGTCTCCAGCAAGTGGGACACAGGTAAAGGCTCATGGACAACATTAAAAGAAGCAAGCAAAATCACTGACAATATCAGAATAATACAGCCAGTAATCCCCTGTCTTTGACATACCATATGTGATTTAGCGGGATTAGAGATGGTTCTGCACAAACACACTTGTACAACTATTACGACATGTCTGTACTCTATGAGGGTAATCATGCACACTGTCCTGACACTGTATCATCTGCTGGAGGAGTTAGGAGGGACACTGCTATACCTGTATGTGACATGATTAATACAGGTTAGTTGACTGGTGTGCATGGCATATATATATATATATATATATATATATATATATATATATATATATATATATATATATATATATATATATATATATATATATATAAATGGCACAATCAACACTGTCATGAATATTATCCATGCCATTAATGTTATCAAACAGCTATGTATGTACTGTGTGCCTCAACGGAACAGGTAGCACACATGCATGTGGTGTAACAACTTGATGGGGGTTCCACACCATCAGACAGTAATGTTTATGCCACAAAAAGAATACCTAGCTATGGCCAATAAGATGTATGACAGCTCACTGTGACAAAGGTGGTATACTTCAGTTACACATCACTGGAAGATGTGTAGGGAGGTACATGAAGAAGGGTGCATTGTACTCAGTTATTGGTGTGATGAAGGCTGGGAACTATGGTGGTATTATGGCCTTTGATGTGGATGCCCTTCACATACTCAGTACTTGTGTTGCACACAAGGGAGTAGTCAGCACTGTGGCCACATGCTGGCGGATGTTCCACTTACCATCTACCCCAGGATACATATCGCATACCTATTGTTCTGATAATAGGGTGTGATGTCTACATTATACTTGGGTTGTGTGTTTGTTTTCCTGATGTAACAAATCCCCCCATCTTTTTGTGTAATTGCAGGTGTTATGGCTGTGGCAGCAATCTTTGGTGTATGTTGTTACTGTCTGTATTACACTAATATCACAGCTGCAGTCAATGATTTCCCACAGTCTGTAGTCCTTCAGACAGCTGTTTGAACACAGGATGTGTATGTCATTTGTGATGTCCATTACTTAAATAATGGACAGGAAAGGGCCTAGCAGACAGCCCTGATGTATGGACCTGATCACTGGAGCTGAGATATAGTTCACTTCACACATTTCAACATATTTTGATGCCATGTATGTGAAACAGTGGTCTCCCCAGTTGGTGATATAGGTGTTTATGGCCACATCTGACAGTGCTGAGTGAATACCTCAGTGTGGATTTGTGTCAAATGCCTTGGGCTTGTCAAGTTCAAAAGGATGATAGTGTTGTCATTATGCATGCCCTCAATGACCTCTTTGAGAACATCTAACAGATGTAACAGACATGATGTAGCATTAACAACTCATACAGGTCTGTTGCACACAGCTGGGATATTACTACTGTCCATTTCGTAAAAGATCCATGATGACATGTTGGTCTACCTCACAGATGAGTAGAGTCAGGAAGTGCCTATACATGCGTGCATCAGGTGCTGTCTCCCCAACTCACATGGATGCATGTTGATGTACACCCTTCTAAAGGAACGTTGTCTGTGTGGAGGGTGTGTTGAAGTATGTTTTCAACTGTGTCAGGAAGGTGTATGTGCTAAGTCAAGCGATAGGTGATCTTTGATGTCATAGCCCTTTGATTCTGTGTGATAGGCCTGGATGAAGGTAAGACAGTGCATACTGGCTATCCTGATCTGACCTAGGGTTTGGGCACAATCTGCCATGCTGGTATAATTGAGAAACTCATTCAGCTGGCGATTAACCATTATGCCACTATTTGGGTAATCAATTGGCTCACTGACAGAATGCACACTGTGAAACCTGGTGGAACAACTTGTACCAGTAGAGCTGTCACCAGTGGCATTCCCCAGGGATCTGTGCTGGGCCCTTTACTGTTTGGAATCCATTTCTTGGCAGTTCAGGCTAAAGTATATGGCCCTTTGACTTACCACACTTGCCCATTCTTGCATACTAGGTGCAATCATTGAGTCCGCCTATGATGATATACTGCAGGAGGGGATAACACAGACAAATGATTGGTGACAAGGCCACATTGTCTACAAATAAATGCAAAAATGTGTCTTTATTTTGTCCTTCTGCAAAGTGGAATTCCCTGCTAATTACAGCATTAACAACAGTCCTGCGATGCTGAAACCCAGTGATGTAAGCACTGGGAACACACATAGATAGCAATCTGAACTTCAAACAGAGTGTCCACACTGGTATTGAAAGCCTATGTTGTGCACATTGTAAGTCATGCCATCATATTCAGATCTTGCGATTATATTACAGCACTGTACTTGTACCTAATCAGAACACTAATATAGTATAATGCTCTGTTTTGTATGTACTTCACCAGACACATGCAGCAGCTGGAGAGACCCCAGAGATTTCTCACCAAGAAAACACAGGGCCTACAAACCATGCCATCACATATGTGGATAGACTGAAATCCATGTTACTGTAATCTGGATCATATAAGATGAGGTGACCTCAGCCTGTCCTCCATGCCATAGTGGAATAGTGCACATCCACAAATCAGATATAGCTGATGACATCAGCAGTCTCTGGTGAGGAGAATATGGTAATAGGAGTGTCCCATATGCTGGTGTGAAAGGCACTCTGTAATGTCAAGCAAGTGCACATATACACCCCAGTTGACTGTGGTAAGAACAGAGCCACTACCTAAGTACATAGACTACATAACTCTGTATTTAAGGCAAGTGCCACAGCCTAAGTCTGACTTGGAGTGTCTCAGACAACACTTTATAGCTGATGACATCAGCAGTGTCTGGTGAGGATAATATGGTAATAACAATGTCCTACATGCTGGGGTAAAATGGTCTCTGTAAAATCAAACAAGAGCACAAACACACACACACACACACACACACACACACACACACACACACACACACACACACACACACACACACACACACACACACACACACAGATGACTACAGTGAGAATAGAACCCTACCTAAGTACAGAGACTACATAACTATGTATTTAAGGCAAGTGCCACAGCTCAAGTCTGACTTGGACTATTGCAGACAGCACTTTATAACTGGTGACATCAGCAGATTATATTGAGAGCCATCATGTCCCTCTTTGTATAGTCCAGAGAGGTATGCCTCAGGTCATTTAAACCCACATGAACAGCGACCAAGTCAAACTGATACTTGTGGTTCAAATACCTGAGTATGTATGGGATCTGGCAGATTCTGGCCTCAGATAGGAAGATGACCATGCTCTTCTCCTTGCTCAGCTTGGTGAATGGAGCATTTGCATGTTTCATGATGGGATCACCTATGACTAGGACATTTGTTTGTGTGGATGTTTGCCTTATGGGTGTATGATTTGAGACACCTTGCATTGAAACTGTATGTGTCATGGTGCATGCTGGTTTGGTGCAAGTTTATGAGGTTGCTGAAGTACACCATTCTTATAGGTGTCTCTAGGAGGTCTTTAAGGTTTGGGTAGATTGCTTTATATAGTGAGAGTGGTAGGTAGAATGTGGTGCTGTGTGTTTCTGATAACCTGTTTGGGACTTGTATGTAAAAGTCTTGCCTCCAGTGACAATGTATAGTTGCATCTATCACACACTGTATCCAATTGCTTAAGAATTAGATAGTTGTCAATGAACTTGAGACAAATGCTACATTGTCTCAGGGTGCCCAATTCTACAAAGCTGGCTGCAGATTCAGGAGGAAAATGCTTATCCATGGTTCCAGATGTAGTGTGTGTCTAAAATAGGTTTACTAGGGTCCATTGTAAGTGGAGCTATATATATTTATATATATATAAATATATATATATATATATATATATATATATATATATATATATATATATATATATATACATATATTTATATATATATATATATATATATATATATATATATATATATATAAATACAAAACTGTTGGGGCAGTGCTACTCAGTGTGCAAACTGTGGTAATAGACTAATATAGGGGGTATATGCTTAGCTAAGACAGAGGTATGATCTTGGCATGATCTCACATGAAATGTTCCTTTTTCTGCAAACCAGGTACTCATCATGCAACCTCGTACTCAGGAATTTTCTGAGTTCTTTTTTTCTTAGGGAAAGTTGGGTTCTAAGTGCCTGCATCTATACAGGGCAATGCTAACCACCGCTATGTGATGAGCAGCATCATGCAAATGTCATGACTTTACACAGGCACAAAAAATTAACAAGCAAGTCAAACAGCCCACTGGCTAGTCGCAAGAAAATAAACTCAAATCTTTCTTCAGTGATTCCCAAGTTCAGAAGAGGCCAGGCTAATCTCTATTGCCACCAGAATGTAGACCTAACATTTCTAGTTGCAAATTCATTTGAAATGTGCCCAAAGTGCAATAAACCTACAAGTTAACACTTAGAATTAGGATGCCAAAAAAGTGCAGAAACCAGCAGCTGATACAGTTAAACACAGGAGTAGTTAAAAATAAATAAAAGTGCATAAGTACAATAAATATTGCAGAACTGTAGCAGCTTCACTCTTAAACATCAAGGAAAAGTGCAATTTGGCAATCTGCAGTACTTGTCTGGCTCGGATGGCACTGGATTATAGCAGAGCATCCAGAATTCTATGGTGAGGAGGCCAAACATTTGGAAGCTCTTTGTACAAGAGCCAAGAATAGTACAAACATGACAACTTTACACAGGTGCAGAAAATCAATAAGCAGGTAAAATAGTCTGCTGTCCAATCACAAAAAAATATATACTCAAAGCTTTGTTCAGTGACTCCCAGATTCAGAAGAGACCAGGCTACCCTCTACTGCACCAGTGTGCAGATCTTAACCTTTTTTAATTGTAAAATTCACTAGAGATGAACCTAAGGATCAGGAACTATAGTCACCAAACAATAAAACTGAAAGCGATAACTTAGAATTAGGATGCTAAAGAAGTGCAGAAACCTGCAGCTAATACAGTTAAATACAGGTGTAGTTAAAAGTACCTCCAACTAATTGAATCAAATGCTTTTTCAAGGTCTGCACAACCAATAAGCAAATTTAGTTTATTGGTATTAGCATAAACAGTTAATATAGCAATTTTAATATTATTATGGGTTTGTCTATTTATTTAAAAAAACTGCTGGATAATCATACATTATTGGTGGTGGAATCCATTTTAATCTGATAAACTGGGCATCAACATCTTGTAATTTACATTAAAAAGGGAACTAGGTTTATATGAAGAGCAAACAGAAGTGTCTTTTTTTCTTGTTTTAAGATTATGTAATTAATGAATATTTCTAAGAAAAATTGTATATAATAAAAGTTTTGTACCAATGAGAATTTCAGTAAAATTATATTATTATGTGGTAGAACTTTATATATTTCCAAAATAATGCCATCAGTTCCAGGAGCTTTGTTATTTCATAACATTCTAATTTGTTCCTTTACTTCCATTGCAGAAATGGGTTTCACCACTTTTTTACATGATCATTAGACATTTTACACTCAATATTATATTTTACAAATGGAGAGTAATTGCATTTGATAATGTATCATTATCATTATGTTTATTAATACGTTCAGAACGTTTTTAAAAACCACAAAAATGTTTTCAGTATCAGTGAATGTCTTATTTTCAATGGAAAATTTTCATTGATAAATAATTTAACCTGAATGTATTCATGGTTTTCAATGAGATGGCATAGTATGGAGGATAAGGAAATTTCTCACCCCCATGATTATGAGATTTTTGTGTTAGTATATTTAGAAATACAGGGGTCTGAAGGGTATGGAAGGAGGCTCACTTCTTCAGAACAGATGTTTTCATTTGTCTGTTATTTTTTGTGATATATTAACTTTTGATGATTTGCATATTAATGAATCACTAAAATAGCATCTTACGAACCAGTTAGTGTGTTTGTGGCAGAGCCATTGTATCTGGCATTGGAGAGATAACGTTCATAACAAAATGACAACTTTGGATATCCAGAACCTGCAAAGTAATATCAGTTAGCAGCACAGCTCAGACACTCACACACACAGACACACACACACACACACACACACACACACACACACACACACACACACACACACACACACACACACACACACACACACACTCAAGCACCAGACCATCAACCCCTTCTTCTTTTAATGTGCAGTCAAAGAGCAAGATCCACTGACAGACCAGTAGGTTAAGGTGATCCTAAATAGTGAGATATGAATATTATCTGCTGCTCTTGATAGGCAGTCAAGCAGTGATTTCTGAGGTAACTGATCTAACATTTCTTTTGCAGAGTTCAGATTTCCCTGCACACCCCTTGTTCAGTGTCCTTTCTTAATTGTGTCTCCTCTCTCCAGATGGGCACATCCTTACCATTATGTAAGATTTGAATATCCTATGATGTGGGACAGGATGGGACTTTCCAGGGGCCATCATGCTGTGGTTAGCTGTTAGCTTTTGCAAGATGAAGGAGGTTACTCTCTGTACCAGACATGTTGACTAATTTAATCACAAACAGACATGCAACAGGTGGTGTTTTTTTCAAGTAGTCCCATCTCTGTGGTGGCATACACAGCTCAGATCCCCACTCACATCTGTTACTAGTTTGGGCAACTCTCCCGTCTCTTAAGTCACAGGGAATGGGCAACAGGGATGCTCATGTAACATGCCTCTCTTCCTTTTCCTCCAAGAGAGGCAAGCAGACTTTTGCTTCCTTGTTTGTCTCCCCTCCGAACCGAAGAAACCACGGAAGAGGGAGGAGATAAACAGTGTTCACATTTTGGAGTACATAGTGAACTATATGCTTTTACTGCAGCACTAAGCTGGGACATTTCAAGTAAGTGCTTGGCACTGCAAGAAACTTTGAATATTGTTAACTTGTCTGAGTTAACTATTGATGAGAGCATTAGAAAACTGCTTTTTAAAGGCATCAGATTTGTGCCAACAAGATTTCCGATGGCAGATATTATCTTGGTTGTAAAACTCATTTGTTGGAAATGTATCTTAACATGAATTTTTACAACAAAAGTGTTATGAAACAGTCTGATATTAAAGAAGTAGAGGAATCTTTATTTACTCTATATATGAAAATTTATTTTTTTCATTATTCTAATTCAGATACTGCAACTCTGGATGAAATGAATGACAGTGAAATGTTCATAAATGAATTCCATACAAATTATGGTAGACTGTGTTCTAGCCTTCCTAAATACTAGCAATTTCATGCCTCCTAAATGTTCAACAGTTATTCAAAACTTTAAAAGAGTCCTGTGCAAACAGGAAGAGGTTAAATTTCTTAATTTTATCAAGTATAGTAAACAGCTCAATTTAAGCAAGAAGGACTTTATTTCAGGCAAGCTAATAAATGAGGGAATTGGTTTATATTATCTACAGAAAAGTAAATAGCATTCATTTTATTATTAAATGAAAATGATTTTGAAAAGTTGTCTAATAACACATTGGTTCAGTTTAAAAACTCACTGAAATTTTGGAAAAGGGGGAAAGGCTTGGATTTTTTTCTTCAATGGCTGTTAAAAAGTTACCCATTAGATATTCCAAAGATCCACTTTTTATATTATCCCCAAACTGCATAAAAATCTGAGGGAGCCACTGGGTAGACCTATAGTATCAGAGGTTAACTTATACCGAATGGAGAGATGAAAAGTCAGCAAGCAAAGGAGAGTAGTAGTGCTAAAATCAAACTCATCCTCAAGTCTTGGTGAGTACCTTCACGAGGTGGACCCTGATTTTCACAAAATCTCACCAAGGCGACACTGATATATAGACTGTATTTATATAGCATATATCATGGACAGAAGTAAATCAAAAATAAAAAAGATAGCTTGGTGCACAAGACTCAGGATAAAAAAATGCCCAATCGTGGTAGGCACACTGGTGCCAGGACTGGAAAAAATGACACTGTAGAATCCTCAAAATACAGAAACATTCCTACAATGGGGCCAGGCCAGGTTCAGGGGGAGAATGCCCCCCCCCCCCATTGTAGAAGGAAGTAGCGGTCCACAAAAATTGATTGGCCAAAGAAGAGCCATAAAGAAGACAGTGTGGACTATTGAGGATAAGAAAGAAATGATGTATTGTTACTCTTATGTAAAAAGCCCAGAGTTTCTAGAGACAAGATACACAAAATGATTAAGAGAAAAATTAGAGGAAAGAAAAATACTATGTGGAGGAAAGATACCCAGACAACAGTAGTAGGAGCAACTGGTCTTATAAAAAAGAATTTACAATCATATTTAGATATGTTACCAATTCATGTAACACCATACGAATTGCAGAAGGTGTCATTACTGGGCACATTGCGGGTGCTGCGAAGAGCACTTTTGGCTAACATCAAAGAGTGAAACAATACTAATTTCATGAACTTTAATCATAATTTGACTTAGGAATGAGGTCCATTCCCATCATGGTATTAGAAACCCAAAAGACTTGGAGAAATTAAAAACACCAGAATGTAGAGACTCTATTAGACATGTGTTTGAAGATACATCTCCACAAGGTCTCCTGTCATTTTAGGAATACAGCACAGTTTTGTAGAGAGGTCAAAGGGTTAAGATGGTCAAATGAAGTTTATTGGGCCATGGTGGACATCAAAGCATTATATACTTAACATCAAAAAGAAATGGGGATTAGAAGCAGTTGAGAAAATGTTAGTGGAAGGATCTGAAACAGCTTTACTTGTTGACCTGTTGGATTTTTGTCTTACAATTATTTCAAGTTTGGAAAGGAATATTTTTTTGCAGAAAGAAGGGACAGCTATGGGAGCTTTCTTTTGCCCCCTCATATGACACTATCTTTATGGCATATTTTGAAAATTGTTAACTTTATTCTACTGATTTCTTTTCCAACAGTCGTTGTACATAAGCGCTATATAGATGACTTGATTTTTGTTTGTAAGGAGGAAACTTTTGAGTTTGATGGTTTTGTGGAAGAGTTAAACAGAAATCATTTTGGCTTGGAATTTACTTCCATGGTCAACAGAACTGCTATACAATTTTTAGATGTAGAATTTTATATTGGTGAATACAACTATGTGCAGTTCAGACCTTTTCAGAAAGTCACTGTAGTTAACTTCTTGCATGCAAGCAGCATGCATCTCCCCATTTATTGAGCTCTCTGCCCTATGGGAAAGTTCTAGAGAGGGCTAAAAGAAGGTTGAAAGAAGGTGTTGGTAAGTCAGGAAAGTTTTATTCAAGAGGAGAAGTGATGAAAAAGACATCGGGGGGGGGGGATCTATTTTGTTACCAAGTTTTCCCTGCTTTCCCATATTTTAAGTAATTTGGTCAATGAACTGTGGCCAGTTATTAGTCAGGATGGATACTTGAGAAAACTTTTTCCCAGAAGAGTAACTTTCTCTTTTAGTAGATTCTTCAATTTAAAGGAACTGTTGAATCTAAGGATGACTGTGGGAAAGGAACCAGGGTAGGTTCATTCCCCTGTGATAAATATAAAGTCTGTAACAGAATTTGGAACATTTCTAGCACTAAGATCAATGAGAGATCAATGGGAGATTATTCAAGTCTACAGATATATTTTTTGGCACGTTTTGTGGAGTCATATCCATTGTGGGGTGTGGGTGTACACCAATCAAATGGTATATTGGCCAGACCAAGCACATGGCCAATATACGTATACTTGAGCATCTTGGGGATATCAGAAAGTGTAATTTGGATAGTCCCAGAGCAAAACATTTCTACAAAGCCCACAGTGGCTCAGATGTGAACTTTTTCTTCAGTATTTCTAGCTAGACCACATTTCGACAGGTGTGGGGCACTTCATGTGCAAGTTACATGAAATGGAAAGCAAATTCATTATCAAGCATAGAATTTTGATACCTAGAGATATGAACTTGGAGGTGAATTTAAATGTTTAAAAATGTTAGAAACAGTTTTAATAATAGTTATTTTAGCCATGTTCAACAAGTATTTAAAGATTATAATGTTTTGATTTTTTTGCATATATTTTGTGTACTGCTTTTTTATTTTATTGTTATAATTATCTTGAGTTGCTCTTGTTAATTGTATAATTTAATGTTGCACCAGTATTTAATGACTGTGGGAGGTGTTTGATTTTATTCCTTGAAGGCATTCAGCCGAGGTACCAGAAGCAACAGTAAAGATTCTGTATTGTTCACAGCATGGTTTGGCTCCAGTTTGTGTTGTTTTTTGGTCTGATTTTGGGTGCACGTTTAACTTATTATGCCTTTGTCTTTCTACTTCCTGGAGCTGAAGATGCAACACTACACATATGTGAACATAGCACTCTGTTATCAAATGAATGGTGTGACAGGTATGCAGGCATTAAAATATGCTTATGGCTAAACAGAGATCCGATTGAGTGCTAGTGAGGAAAATGTCAAGTAATAAACCATGCAGCAATTTAAAAACATACTTTATAGTATCACTTCTGTGATGCCTTACTTGATCTATATTTGTTCAGTCTGGAGAGAGCAGAGAGAAACTGCATGACAGAAGCAATGTCCAAGTGACAGGACCCTGATATGGAAATGCTGCAACAGAGACACTTCAACACATCTCATTAAGTGTCCGTGACAGGAAGGAGTTATATCTAGTAATATTATGACAAGCTGGGTATCAACTTCATTACTAAGTGACACCTAGTTTTAGTGCAAGCAGGAGGCAAAAATGCTGTGCTTCAAATGTGTTTAATTTGTCCATGGATTTTTCTTAGTAGTCATGGATTATTTTATCTCCTTCATGATACTGAATCATGTCAGAGTGAAGTCGCACCTTAATTTCAGGCCCAAATGGCTGAACAAAAATGAGTAATTGCACTTAACATTGAACAAGACTATTATAGTAATATCAGCGGCACAGCTCAGACACACACACACACACACACACACACACACACACACACACACACACACACACACACACACACACACACACACACACACACACACACACACACTATTATACTGCAAAAGTATGTGTTGTTGCAATTATCACTCACTCTTACAACTCACTACTTTAGAATATGTATGTATCTTCTGGAGAAAATATAACTCAATTTGTTAAATATACTGCTTTTTAATTTAAGTTGTGAGTGTGTCTGTGCATTTTTTTCATTCAGTTTTGAGAGCTAACTGAAGAGTTTATACTGTGAACATTTGCACTTGCCCTTTGTAAAGGAAACACCACCTTACTGTAACTGGTGAATGTACCATTTAACTCAGCATTCATAGTTGTTTGAGAGATTTGAAACATCTGGGAAGTCAAAAGTGTAGTATTGCTTCAGTTATAGAACCTTATACATTATGATGAAATATGACAATGTGTGTCACTGTGATGCAAGCCGATAACCATTTATAAACTACTTGGTTAAAACTCGAATCTTGGAGAAAATGTACATTATGTAACATTCACAGTAATGCCACTGTTTTTCAGTGGATGCCAACAGCTATTTTCATTATGAATGAAGCATACATACATACATATGTGGATACATATAAACATGTGGTTTACCTTTAAAATGTTGAGGTCCACTTGCTCGATGCTCACATGAGCAAAAGTCTGTTTTCAACAGTTCGAATTAGCGAATGACAACATGCCAAACTCATAACAGTGAATGCTAGTGTGCATTCGTTGTTGTGAATTTGACATTCTGAGTGGAGATCGCACTACAGTGGGGATCAAGACATGTATCCTTTCTCTCACTGTAGTGTGACGTCGGAGTTAGTATATATAATTAGCAGGGAGTGTGGGGGCTGCAGGGGGACTTGCACCACTGCATAACGGTTGGAGACATCCAGAAGTGATGGGTGCTTGACACAAAGTCAGCATTCCTGTGTTGACTTTTTTCTGTCTACCAGGTTCACTCTTCTGAGTATTTGGCTTTGCAGTTTGATATTTCAAGTCTGGTAAGTAAAGAGTCGCACAACTGTGTTGCGACATTTTAAAGGCAAACTGTATATATATATATATATATATATATATATATATATATATATATACATACATATTATGAATTGTCATTACTACTGGCACTATAACCTTGCTGTTAAGTATCTGACAAAACTGTACTATCTTATTTTGAGAAGGTTTCTTGCAATCAGTAAAGCAGGGGGTAGAATCCTTAATAGTATACCTATAGTGTGTTTAAACCATTATGGTAGAATGTCTTCTAGCAATGCCCATCTTAAATCAACTTTATTCTGAACCAGATTGTGCACTTATAGTTGAATTTAGTGAAGACTGAATATAAGTTCATGTTGCAGCTTTACATACAACCTGTGAAGGGTGTTCCAAAACTGTCCGCTACCCTCAAGAAGAAATCTTTATGACTCTGTCAAGTTTTTGCCATATTACTGATAACTAATGTAATACAGTGTAATCATTTTACCAAATTTATTACTGGAAGTGCTTGTCTCCCAAACATAAACAGAATACAATATTTATCCGAAAGCATTTTTCCTTCAAGTATCAAACCTGAATGCTCTGTTTTGCATTATTGGACATTAAAATTTTTATTATGTCAGTCCCCGTCTGTGTTTTCTTGCTCTACATTGTCTATTAGTCATGCTTTATCATGTATTAGTCATGCTTTATCATGTATTAGTCATGCTTTATCATGTATTAATCCTGCTTTATCATGTGAAGATACAAAACTGGAAGGTCATAACAGGAAAATGGGCAATTTGTACAGTGAATTGCAATTGTTTTAGAAACAGATATTCTGTGTTGAAAGCATAGACTGACATTTTACAAACAACATTTACCATTTGGCAAAATAGTCTTGGCTAAAGCCAGGTGACAATATTCCATATTCTCTGTTTCTTTCCTGGAATGCATATTTCTGCCGAGTAGAAGAATCGTTTGTATACTTATAAGTGCCTCACCAAACAGCACATATGAATAATGAAATGGCTGGTTTGTAAATGCATTTTAGCAAATTAAAAATCAGGATGGTTTGCTATATCAACTCGCCTTAATGATGACAAATGCTACAAATGAGGTCATGGTTTCCATGCTGTCATTCCTCCAGTGTCACACTCTCATCTCACAACTGCCTACTGTAGTATCTAGAGCCATGAAAAATGTCCTGCCACCAACCAGTTATTAAAGTGGTACAAACGTCCGCAATCAAAACCTGCTATTTACTTGAAAATGTAACAAATCACAGTGGTGACTGTCTAGATGGTGTATTCATTGCTAAACACTGATACTCTCTCCCAACAAATATCAGAGAAATTTTATTCTACCAACAATTTAAAAGCTCAGCAAAAGTAGACCTAGCAAAACATGTGCTCCAGCATCTGTACCAAACTCTACCATGGACTTCCTTCTTCAACATCAAACCAAACCAATATCAGAAAAAAAACTCAGACTTCTACACTTATAAATCCTGGCTATATGTCTGAAGTGAGTGTGTAACTGTTTATGTGCAATATACACAAGCCTAATAGCAGTGCAAAATAAGATATATAAATCATACTGAGTACTGTCTCCTGTATAACTACATATATACTTTTGAATTCCTATAATTATTCTCTGATGCAGTTTCTATAATGTTCTGAGATGAGCAAATATGTTGAAATGCTGAAATCATGGATGCGTGCTGCGGAAACATGTTGAAAGATCTATGAAAATGTATTAACTATGGTCGTTGTATGTTGAAATGTATATTTACTTTCCTACTTCTTGCTGGATGTTCTACAAATGTGTGTTTACTTAAAATATGTGGAATACTGAGCTGGTATGTTAAACTGTCTGGATTACATCTTAAAATGCATTAAAAGGAATGTACAGATGACAGAAGCATTTGCATAATTCTTTTCACAACAGTGAAGATTAACAAACCAAACTCCACTAAACAATGCATGCACAACAGCTGAAAGTATTATGTCCCTTCAGCTTGAATTTCAGTTTAATGAATGCTCAGTCTTCAAAGTATATAAACGGATGAGGGAGGCTGCAAACCATGGAGTGAGGATCTGATGGCTTATTTCCTATTTTCCTTCCAGCCTATGGTACATCTAATGCTGAACATTTAAGACATACCCTAATTACATCAATTTTGTTTTGGTTTACCTCTGACATCTAAAAGTCTAAACATGCTATCCAACTTCCCAAAATGGACCTACAGTTTTCTTGAGTCCCATAGATCCATTTCATTTTTATGGATGATTAGCCCATGTTTTTGGAAAGGCTATAGCTATACAACAAAAAGTATACACTGCGGCCTATGGCTTGGTCAACAATCATCGACATGGCTTTGGAAAGGATCATCTCTATTACTAAGCTGTTTTTGTTGTTCATCAACACCATTTTCCAAACAGTAGATTAAGGTGAGTTGACAATGAATGGTATTTATAAACCCAGCAAAGGCTTCAACTCAGTAAACCATGCCAAGTTATTAATAGGCTGCCATTATATAACCTACATCCACCAGTACTTGACTGGCTTGTTAGTTACATTTTGAGAATTGTCTGTCAGTGACCATTTGCAATCAGTGACAATAATAACCACATAATGTTATGGCTCAATCTTGGGTTATCTGAGGTTTATTATTTTCTTTAAACTTACATACTGGAAAAAAAACCTCATGGCTGCTGATAACATGATTAACTAGGTCTCTTCAGTCTATGTCAAAAATAAGTGCAGAGTTCAAATGTGTTTTTAACACCCTTTGCAGCAGTCTACATTTAATAAATATCCAGATCAATCATGGAGAAAAGATCTGAGAGACTTAGCTAGGTAGAAGAGAACTGCACAATCTATGTATCACAAGGAAGGATGTCCAGAAACCATATGACTCAACTCCTCATCTCAAGAATTTTGGACAAAGCCAAAACTAATAGAGGATGTAGGGCAGAAATCAGAGACAATTTTTAAGTATTGCTTAAACTGACTAACAAAGGTAATAAAATGACAGGTTTTGTGTAAACATGCATTTCTTGAAGAATAACTGTGAAACTAATGGCTGGCATCATTCACTTTCAGTGATTTACCAGAAGAGCAACAAGTTTACGATGGACAGTGCAAAAATATGAGGCAAAATCAGATGCATTGTGCAAAATTCTGGACAGCTGAGGGGTAGGAAACACACTGTATAGACTTTGATGTGTTCACCCATTTGGGTTGCTTTAGCCTCATCCTTTTAATGTCACATCTGTAAAATGGTAACGATACACTCACTGTTTTCCACCTACTATGTGCTACTAAGACTTTTAACTAGATAAGCAGGACAGCCTCAGGTAAAGCAGTATTAACTCCCTCCCCAAACATTTACAGTAAATTTAGTGGAGGGGAGAGATTTCATAACACAGCCCTGACAGAAACAATACTGAAAACAAACTATACAGAGAAATAACTCTACTCTCTGGGACACATCACAATCTAGTAAGTTATGCACGCACATATATACAAATTTGAAGTTAAATTGGGATTATTATTATTATTCTGAGGAATAACACATTTCTAGATTCACCTCGAAACTTTAAAGAGAAACAAAAAAAAAAGTGAAATTCCTGCCTGAGAGATGTACAGTGAAAGAGTGTGTGTAATCCATATCTTATCCAGCACAAGGGACACTACTTTTGTCACTCTGGTTTTATCCTAATAACCACGAAAGGTTCCCATCATGAATAAGACATGAATTACCTCCACCCTCCCATCATGTATCTCCATAACACCCCAAGTCTTGAAAATGTTTCAAAGGAGAGCAACACATGAAAGTGTGAGTATCAACGCCTGAAAGTTCAGAAAATATTCAGTAATGAGAGACGTGTACATAAACATAGACTCACACACACAGACACATACACACACTCGCGTGTACATACACACACTCATGCATACACACATACATGTACATCAACACACACACACACACACACACACACACACACACACACACACACACACACACACACACACGCGTGTACATAAACATAAACGCAGACACTCACACACACACACACACACACACAAATGTGTACATAAACATACACGCACATGCACACACACACACACACACACACACACACGCACACACACACTTGCTCATGTACATACACATAAACACAGACGTGCGTGCACACACGTGTACATCAACATACACACACACTCATACACTCGTGTGCACAAACACAGACGCGTGGGCACACACACATACACACATACACACACACACACACACACACACACACACACACACACACACACACACACACACACACACACACACA